>NC_140977.1:12034576-12112076 GCF_056783735.1 Eptatretus burgeri | reverse complement strand
TTTAATTTTTTTTCTGTGGTGCAGTTTCAAAGATACAGAGGTCCAAATTTTTCCCTTTTTTCCAACATGGCTGCCACACCACGTGACCTATGACATCATAAATTTCATTAAAATATTCTACTTAAGTAGTCACTTTTATGGTGATAATTTTGTGTCAATAAGACAAGCGGTTTCAGAGAAAAATCATACTTACATTCTGTGCGGACAAACAAGCAATTAAACAAGAAGAAGACATCATGCAGAGCATGATACTTGCAAAATCCATAAAACAAATTTGACCTCAAAAATAATTGGTGGTTGAATTAAATCACGAAATATGCAACTCCTCTTCAATTTTCAAATTAATCAGATGAAAATTGAGGAATTTAGGAATACCACCTTAGTTGTTGACCTTTGGCCTATGTTGACCTTTTGGTCGATGTTGACCTCAAAAATAATTGGCTGGTTGAATTCAGTGTCCTGAAATATAAATCCTTTTCAAAGTTCAAGTCAATCAGATGAAAATTGACAATTTTAGAAATTCGGTCTATGTTTACCTTTTGGCCTATGTTGACCTTTTGGTCGATGTTGACCTCAAAAATAATTGGCTGGTTGAATTCAGTGTCCTGAAATATAAATCCTTTTCAAAGTTCAAGTCAATCAGATGAAAATTGACAATTTTAGAAATTCGGTCTATGTTTACCTTTTGGCCTATGTTGACCTCAAAAACAATTGGTGGTTGAATTCAGTGACCTGAAATGCAAATCCTCTTCAACAATCAGATGAAAATTGACAATTTTAGAAATTCGGTCTATGTTTACCGTTTGGCCTATGTTGACCTCAAAAACAATTGGTGGTTGAATTCAGTGACCTGAAATGCAAATCGTCTTCAAATTTCAAGTCAATGCGATTAAAATACGGGATAGGTGTTTGCCCTCGCTCACTGTGTGCCTCATATCTCTTTCAACGGGTAACGTGCTCTGAAAGTGAAAAGGGAGTTTGATCCATTTATAAATCAAATATAATTGATGTTTATAACTTCTTATTGTATTCATTTTTCTGAACTCTTCCTTCTTTAAGGTTAAACAGTTGTAATAATGTTTTAAGTTTATTGTTTCCTTGATTATATTTTTCTTTATTCCCTTTAGCTTCTTATCACACCTTTCAATGTCATTATTATCAATATACGTGAAAGCATAAGACTTTGATCTCAATCCTATAAATTCACTCATCACCTTCCTACCTATTTCATCTTTAAACTTACCAATAACCTTTTTATTCTTTGATGAAAACAACACATCACCTGACTTATAATTACTTGCATCATATATAACAATATTATCAATCATATCCTCATATACATCACTTGTCTTAATTTCTAATATAAAACTATGTGTATCCATATATAACAATGACACATTATCTCAAAAAGAAGATATAATCGGTTTATTTAAACTTCAAAACAAACTAAATGATTACAACATTGAAGATATAATAAAACTATTTTGTGATACACAGAGTATAAAAAGAAATCAAAGCCGATAACTTGTATTCTTCGTGATAATACGGATGATATACCTTTTCCACAAGATTTGGAGAAATCAAAGAAGAACCTCGTTATCTTTGATGATTGTGTTAATGAGAGAAAACAAACGGTAATGGATAGCTGCTACACAAGAGGGAGACATTCTTCTTGTAATTGTATTTATCTTCGTCAATCAGACTTTCAACTACCTCGTCGCTCAATAAGAAACAACGCTAATACTTCTATTTTATTCAAGTTAAATTCAATGGATACAAACAATTTTTGGAGACATAATTGTTCTAAATTATGTAGTAAAAAGGAATTTGGGGATTATATGAAGCACACGACTGAAAAATATAAATATTGTTGCGAATTCGCGCCCGCCGGCGTGCGAGCGGCCACGTAACTCGAATCGCGGCACGTCGCCCACCGGACGGACAATTCCGTCGTGACCCTCTCGGACTAACGCCGGAAACTAGTCACGGGTGGGCCTTTCGGCCTCACCACGATCGTGCCAATCGGCCCCCCGCGTGGGATAGGGTTGTTCGCCAAATTCAACCTACCTAAGTACCCACACGGAGGGTAGACCGGGCGATCGCACCTCGCCGCAGGTCGACTTCGGACACGGGCCACTTTAAGCGACCCGTTCCGTACTATCGGGATAACCGAGCGGTGTTATCGTCAACCTCGACGGTTCCGATTAATTATCGGGCATATTTAGACCACTACCAACCCTTTACGTGAAGTAAGATGGAGATTCAATTAAAGAAAAGACGAAGCGAAACGGGAAAAACAGTTCAACATAAGGCACATTTATTCCGCGGCACACGGAAAGCACACATATACAATTACAACAATTATGCACCAAAAGCAAATGCAAAAGAAACTCAACAATGCAGAGATACTACCGACTACGCGAGCACACGGCAACACTTACACAGTTTTACTTTACAGACGGCGCCGACAACACATATACTCAAAAGCAAAAGAAAAGGGCCACCCTCAACGACAAGGGGGCAGACGTGGTCTGTGGGCGCGAGACCAGGCGGAGCCTACCCGTCTTGTGATGAGCCGCAAATGTCGCGGCGGTGCCCCGACTCCGCGCTCCTCCGCGGGTTTCGTTGGCACTGCTTGGAATGGGGTGGGAACGGGGCCCCCTTTCCGCACTATCTCAGCGCGGGGGGAAAAAGGGGGGAATTATTGATGCTCTGGGGAAAGAGGATAGCTGGCTTGCTTGGGTCCCGCGACGAGCGACTCCACTGCGACCTCGACCGCGCTCCCGGCTTCCCCTCTCTGCAGCTCCCCAACAGACTCCGAACCCCGACAGACTCCGACTCTCCTCCAGACCCGTCTTGACTGCTGCTGCCACACTCTGCCGCTGCCACACTTCGCCGCCGCCACACCTCTCCAACTCACCCGAGCCCAAAAACTGCAACCACCTCGAACTGCTTCCGACCCAAAAACTGACTGAATTCGCCCCGCGCTCAGCGCTTTATAGTACGGCAGGAGAACCCATATGCAAATTTCCGGATCAGGATGAGCTCGGGGGCAGAGCCACGCTCGCCCATTGGACGGAGGAAAAGTGGGCGTGAACCTCCCCTGATCCTCAAATTTGCATATATCGATTCTACTCCGACGCGCCTGGAGGCGGGGCCAAATCGCCCCGCGCTCGCTGATAGGACGGAACAGAAGTGGGCGTGTATCATTCCTGATCTGACTTCCCCTCGGAAAGGCCGCTCTTTGTACCCGCGGCTCAGCGCGCGCCCTGTACGAGGCCAGGACAGCCTGACGCTCGGTGCCCACAAGCGGTGCGGGAATGGCGGCAGAAGGAGGAGAGGTGAAGGTGGTGGAGGGTTTATTGTGGTGGTTTATGGCCATGGCGACGCTTGGAATGGTGGTGATGCGATGTTTGCGAGAGCGAGTTGTGAAGGTGAAGGTCGTGGCTGTTGGCGTTGTTGTTGTTGTGAAGCGGCGTTGCGGTTGGTGGCTGTTGTGTGATGGAGGTTGAGACGTGGTTGGTTCAAAATAAAGATAGAACAGAAAAACGGCTATCTTAAAGGGTCGCAGCCCGAATGAATCACATTTATTCCCTCTAAACAACAGGTTTGGGGCTAACTACACATGTACTTACAGAGATACCTCACCTACAGGACCTGAATGGTGGTTTGCGAATTTCCTCAACCACAACAATATATTGTTGTGAAACAAGATGGGATATTAAAAGATATATTTTTTATTTTATAAATAATTACATATATAAATGACATCTATTATTATAAATCTTGTGGGTAAATCTGCTTCTGGAAAAAAGTTTCATAAATCAAGATTCTTGTATCGTACAAATGAGAATATGGTAAATTTGCTTTGAAAGCACCATGTAGTTCATATTGTATTAACAACAACGAGAGCAATAAGACCTAGAGAAGTAGAAGGTGAAGATTATTACTATATTTCATAAGAGGAACACATGCGATTGAGGAATGAAGGCAAAATATTTGAGGAGGTTTCTCTTGGTACAACAAAATATTCACATTGTAAGAGTGAGTAAAAGAAACTAAAATCTGGTGGTCTTGGGATATTAGATACGAATCCAGAAGGAATGAGACAAATTATTAAACATCTGAGTGGAAATGGGGTTAAGATTTTATCATTCGGTTTTGATGTTGATAAAGAAACTCAACGCAAATGTATGAAAAGCAGAGATACAAGTGTTAGTGAAGAAGAAATTACAACTCGTATTAATGTTAAAAAGGAATTTGATGAAATATTTAAAGAAAAGGATTTATTTGAACACATCTACTTTAATGATGAAGAAAAGGAAAATTTCCCTGTTGACCTTTATAATTCAGTGAATGATATTTTCCAATAAATAAATGGATGCGATAGAAAGAGAAAGAAGATTTAAGGAGCATCAAGAGTTAGTTTCAAAAGTTGTAAAACAACAGGAAGACATAAAGAAGAAATGCAGACAAAAACTAATGGGTGAAGAAGCATTTGAAAGAAAACAAGAGAAATTTTTTTAACCACTTTTAAAAACTTCCCAAGAAAAAATTATAGATGCTTCCACAGTTCCCACAATAGAATATACTCCGAAAAAACTTCAAATGTTAAAATATTTCAGTCAAATGATGGAGGACGAATTAGAGCATGTAGGGGAATTAGAATATGATGATGGATTATTTCAACAACTGGAAGAGATTTAATCAACCCCCTGATTATATTGTGAAGGCTCTTCAAAACAATGAATATTCAGCGGATTCAAAAACCAAAGCAGGACTCATTCCAAAAGAACAACCAGCAATATTTCATCTTGTTCAAGAAAAGGGATTGATATATAATGATGAATTAAGGTTCTTGAGTTCTGCTCAACCTCCGGTTAAACTAATTCTGAGATTAATGATTCTTCTAACAAAAGATGGAAAACAAGGTTCAACTGTGAGGGGTGAATCAAAGTATTTTGATAAACCATTGCATATGAAAAATAAGGTTGATAGAGTGTATATTGATCTGCTGGACTCTCTTAATTATAGGGTTAGTCTTCCTACTTGGTAAAAGTAGGAAGAATGAGAAGGGGAAACACATTATTCAGGCTTTAAGTAGCCTTGGTTCAGGTGTTAGTTTTCTTCCAAATGACCCATCACAATTAGTTAATAGACTGTTATTGCTGTTGGGTAATAAGAAGGCTGGAAATAACAATTGTTTAAATGAAGCATCAGCCATTTTAGACCAGTTGATGAACATGTAAATAATAAATAAATGTCAACACAAAGACATTTTATCCCATATTAAATAAGATGAGAAGCACAATGCTTAGATTTAATTTCACAACAAGCGACCACACATCTTCATTTCCATATCCACTACAACTTGATGCAACAAAATAATTTGAGGCATCTTTATTGTTCATGGAAACTTATAATACCTTGTTTAATATCACCGAGAAAAATGACAAGTTTAGTTATAATCCGGGAAGTGGACACAAAACGATAAAAGTTTCACGTGGAGCATATGGGATTTCTCAAATATCTTCCGAAATTGCTCGCCTTATGAAAGAACAGGGCGATGAACTAACAAATATTGTTACAAATATTCAAAAACATACTTCAAAATCAACGATCAAACTTAAAAATAACTTCAAGGTTGATTTCACAATTGATAATTCATTTAGAGAGTTATTGGGTTTCTCCTCAAAAAAGATTAAAACTAATGGGACGTTTTACAGTGATAATGTCATTCAAATATCCTCAGGCATAAATTCGGTATTAATTCACTCTGATTTGATTGATGGTGCTTATAATGATGGAATAAGAACAAATACAATATTTTCATTCAGCACATACTCAACCCCAATTGGTTATAAATTCAATGTGGAACCCAAAAATCTGATTAATCTGCCTGTGTCAGGAAAAACCATATATAGAGTAAATTTTAGGATAACCGACCAAGATAATCGTATGATTTCTTTTAATGGAGAAATTATATCCATCAGAATTCACCTACGTGAAGTTTTCCAGTAAATAAATACGATGTTTATTGTGAGGAAACACGAGTTGGGAAAATATAAAATAATTACAGGGGATGGGATGTTCCTTTCCCCATACTACAAGGGTGAAGGTATGTATCTTGGTAGAGGATACTATAAACCTAAGAGACAAAGGGGTGTCGGACATCAATTTAGAAAAAAGGAGATGGGGTAATTGATACTCTAATCTTACACGATTCAAACGGATTAGACAGTTTAGATCCTTGTCCATTTTGACCATTTGGACATTCTTATATCACAAATGAAATTTCAAATAAATACAATATCACTAATATTACAAATAAAGAAATGTTTGTATTATGATTGGTGTAAATCATGCCAACACAGCAAATCTGTGACGTCAATCTCTACAACGACTTGTAGAGAGGCGAGCGAAGTGAGCCGAACCATGCTAGTATTTTTCAAAGAAAAGAAAATCCAAAGAACCTTAGAAGTAGAGTTAACTGATGGGAAAGTGGAGATAAGGATGGGCCATCACCATGCAATGTGAAGACTCTGAAGAAGACCCAGTTTGTCCTTCATTATATTCGTTTGTTCTTAAATTTCGTTTGTTATTCTTTTAATTTGTTCACTTCATTTATTCATTAGTTCTTTCAATTCATTCCTTTGTTTATTCATTTGTTCCTTCATTTGTCTCATCATTTTTCCATCCCTTTGTTCATTTTGTCTCCTCGATTCACTCATTAATTGTTTTAACGTGACCTGGAGAGTCATCGCATCCACTCCTTGCATCTCATCCTCCACCACTGTGGGGGATGAGGGACTGACGCTTGGGACGGGAGAGGCTCCTATCCTATCATCATCACTCAACACTCCCCCCAGCTCGCTTCCTTCCAGTCGGTCACTCTCTAGTACAATCATTGCCATTTCGTGCTCTTCCACCATTTTGTGCACGCGTCTAGTGTCCTCAGAAAATAAAAATATTTATTTCCCTTGAATTTTCAAGCGTTCTTTTCTCCCAACACCAATTAGAGTAATCAACAATTTCATGTCCCACGTGAAATGTTGTTCAGAGTTCGAATCCCACACTCCTAACTCCAGTTGTCGATCAGGGTTCGAAAATCCCACTACCTGACTTCAGTTGTCGTGTCCAGGGGGGGTTTCGCTCCCACCTGGATGGATGGCTAAACAGTTCTCCCTTGATGGTTTACAGCCGAGACTCTCAGAGATCAATACGCGAAGGGGAAAGCAAAAGGCACGGCGGTAAAGGGACGGAGGCACATGGGTTGTACTCAACCCACAACAGATACATGGACACAAGCAAATGAAATAGAACAAATAATAATTTAATAACAATAATCAAATACGTACAATGACAATAATTCAAATGATAATCATGAAAGAAAGACGTGAGGTAAACTAAATCTAGATCTAATTGAGGTGCCTCCATGCAGACTTAAATACAGACAAGAGAACAGAATAATAAAAGAAAAATCCCTCCTTTTATTCTGGCACTTAGCTTGGTCTCGAGATGGTCTTTATGGAACGTGGAATCGAGGCGCTTCATTGTGCATGTGCAAACGCGCCCTCCAGAATTGGCGCTCAGCCGCTCTCTCGCAGCGGGACGAATATACGTCAGGCAATTCGTGCGTGGGATTCAACACCAAGGCTCAGAGACCCCGTGCAGCTTTCTCGTGCATCGATCGTCCTCGCTGCCCCACTGCTTTTCAAAATGGCTGCCGTCCCTTTCGGTTTCATTGACGAGGCTTCGGGACCATTCCTCAGGACCCAACCAAGAGCCAAAGGCCAGCGTCTTGCTTCACCATGCGAGCCAAAATCACCTCAGCACAAATACAATAATCGTGCCGTCTTCTTAATGCATCAAAGGAAAGTAATTTTGTCATGCCCCGATCTTTCACGCCATCTCCTAGCTATGTTCTCGTCTCTTGGCAGCGTGCGTCACTTTCTCTGCACTCAACCCCTCTTCACACTAACCACGTGCGTGCGCTCCCAAACTCTCACGATTATTGTACAACCAACCCTTCTTCTTCGATGTCACGCCGAACCAATCTCCTCCTCCGGAGCGTGGCCTGCTCGCACGAAACCCGGGAAGGCGGGGCCTCTGCCCCGTCAACACATTTTGCTTGTTTGTGTCATTGTCGTTGGTATAAAAATGTAACTCCTTCATGGCTTGTAAATGCAAAAACGTAGGAATAAGTCACAGGGGGACAATCACATCCTGGGGGACATTATCCTTAATCCCTATGTAATTCACACCGCACCACTCCCAGTGTGATGACATGTAACACTTAAGCTCAGAGTCTCCCTACTTAATTACATCGAGATGTCTCCTAAACGTCCATGGGCCAAGCAACTCCATACGATCCTATCTTTCCAAAGAAATTCCTCCATCTACCCCACAAACATCACATTATTTTCAAACATGCGGTTTTGTTTTCTCCCTTTGTTGACTTCATCACAGTTTATTTTTTAAATCTTTCTTGCGATAATTTCTGTTTTGAGTTTGCTTTCAGCAACCATTTCCTCTAGGTCTGTCATCCTTCCGATGTCAGCAAAATGAGTACCAGCGAGCTCATAATGGGGGCATTGCATCAACATCACAGCCCGCCCCCAGAAAATGATGTCCCCAAGCAGCACTGGTTGCATACAAATTAATAAATAACCTCTGGATCTTTATTAACAATTTTGTATTTGTTTTTTATTGTTTGGATTCTCCGCGTTTAGCCCTTTGTGTCTCGAGCTTCCGTTTCCATGGTGGTGCCTGGTCTCTGTCTGTATGGGCTGTTTTCCTCTTCTGGCGATGTTGTTTTCCCGTTACTCTTTCTCTACATGAGCAGTGCCGCTGCAAAACGCACGGTACTGAGTTCCTTTAATGGGGATGATTTTTGTACCAATCTCTTGAGTACTTTGTTGGTTTTCCTAACCAGCATATTTGCCCGTCGGTTGTTTTCTATTTTGTATCGTTGTAGTCTTTCCCCGAATGGTGTCAATCTTATCTCCACTGTTTAGTTTGCCAGCTCTTCTTCCAGTCTTTGCTGTTCCTCATCATCCTCATCTTCCTTCTCCACTTTACCCTTCTGTTCCCCTCTGTCCTTCTTCCCGTTATCATCCGCGGTTTTCATTCCCTCCGTCTGTGTCGGTGTTTTCACTTAGTCCATGACTGTAAGTCGGGTCTGTTCCCCCTCTCCATGAGGATGGTTCTTTGTCTCCTGACCCTCTGTCTCACCTCGTCTTCACCGCGAGTCTCCATTGACTGGCCACCGAGTCCCAGTGACGCTCCGCATTCCAAACCCTTCCTTCATCGCACAGCTCATCCCCGTGCCATTGCGGCCTCTGTTCCACCATCCCTCTGTCCTCCCCGTGGCGAGTGCTCGGCTGTGTGTTTGTGTGTGTGTCTGTATGTGTGTGTCTATGTCTATGTGGATGAGTGTGTGTGTGTGTCTGTATGTGTGTGTCTATGTCTATGTGGATGAGTGTGTGTGTGTGGCTGTGCGTGTGTTGTGTGTGTGTGTGTGTGTGTGTGTGTGTGTGACTGTGCGTGTGTTGTGTGTGTGACTGTGCGTGTGTTGTGTGTGTGTGTGTGTGTGTGTGTGTGTGTGTGTGTATGGCTGTGCATGTGTTGTGTGTGTGTGTATGTGTCTGTGTGGATGAGTGTGTGTTTTGTGTGTGTGTCTGTGTGTGTGTGTCTATGTGGATGAGTGTGTGTGTCTGTGTGTGTGTCTATGTGGATGTGTGTGTGTGTGTGTGTGTTTGTGTGTGTGTGGCTGTGCGTGTGTTGTGTGTGTATGTCTGTGTGGATGAGTGTGTTTGTGTGTGGCTGTGTGTGTGTTGTGTGTGTGTGTCTGTGTGGGTGTGTGTCTGTATGAGTGTGTCTGTGTGTCTATGTAGATGAGTGTGTGTGTGTCTATGTCTATGTGGATGAGTGTGTGTGGCTGTGTGTGTGTTGTGTGTGTGTGTGTCTGTATGTGTGTCCGTATGTGTGTGTGTCTGCATGTGTGTGTGTCTGCATGTGTGCTTCTATGTGTGTCTGTGTGTGTGTGTGTGCTTCTGTATGTGCTTGTATGTGTGTCTGCGTGTGTGTGCTTTTGTATGTGTGTGTGTGTGCCTATGTGTGTGTGCCTGTATGTGTGTGTATCTGTCTGTGTGCTTCTCTGTGTGTCTGTTTGTGTGCTTCTGTATGTGTTTGTATGTGTGTGAGAGTGTGTGTGTGCTTCTGTATGTGTGTGTGCCTGTGTGTGTGTGTGTGTGTGTGTGTGAGAGTGTGTGTGTGCTTCTGTATGTGTGTGAGCCTGTGTGTGTGTGTGTGTGTGTGTGTGTGTGTGTGTGTGTGTGTGTGTGTGTGTGTGTGTGTGTGTATGTGTGTGTGTGTGTGTGTGACCATTTTTGTCAGAGATGGTTGAACAGATCTTCGTCAAACTTTCAGAGGTTCATCAGTGAGTGCCAGGGAGTGTTTAACCAAACACAACATTCTGAAATTAGAAAAAAGTAAATTTGGATATTAAAAAATCTCTCTAAATCGGGTCCAAGCCTTTGTGTGGACAAGTGAAAGGTAATATTAAATGATCCCCAACCCCATTTATTAGTATGTGGAGGGAAATGTTGAAGGCTCGCGAAAAAAAAATGACTTCTTAAAAATGCCAATCGGATCAGAAGGGCATCGGTCACCGCCAGGATCACTACAAGTACATCATTAATTAATTAATTAATAGATAAATACATTCTGCTTCAGGAGCCTCGACATTATGTACAAAATGTAACGCATAGACCTTTCAATGAAGATGTTCGGAAAGCTCTGATTGTCCCAGTGTGATGTTCAAGGTCCAAACACGAGCCCGTGGGTTCTCGTTCTCCATTGTGGTTCGATCAGGAATTCTTGTTCGTTTTTAGTTTTTACACAAAACCCGAATGTGTTTAACGACGTCGTCGATCTGTGGCGAATCTGCGGATTGGAATTGATGAGTAAACTCGTTTTCAGGGATCGCTTCAGTCAGTGAACTGTCTTCACTCACACGTTGTTGTTCGACTGCATTACTCTGTACTGTCCTGCACTGTACTGCACTGTACTGTACTGTACTACACTGTACTGTGCGCCATGAATCGAGATTTCTCGTGTGAGGAGAACAGAGAGAACCCTCCGGGATCCACGAGTATCTCGAATGGAAGGAACGTGCTCGGTCCGGAAGGTTCTCACACGGACTGCGGGTCCAGGATCGCTCCACCCGAGGGTCACGAGTCGGGACACGGTACGTGCTGTGTCTCTATTTAAATATATAATAACTTACGTGGGGGAATCCCACGATGTCCGGACGGGTCTCCTCGTACACGATCGTGTCGATGTCCTGAGTCGGTTTGTGAGACATGGGGACCGAACGAGTTCAAACAATATGCATGGAAAGAGCACACTCGTGTACACAGGCCCATTGAGCGTTGCTGTGATGAACAAGCACAAACCAGGTTATTCCATGAAAGGGACTGTGACTTGAAGAAAGTTATCTCACTCCTCCAACCCAGCTTGGCCACTGCTACACAGCTCAGACAAGTTGTGGGTACAAAGGACATCAAAGTAGATGTTAACTGCACGTCTCACCAGAATAATGGAAGGTGAAAAGTCACAAGCACTGACTGATCGAGGAAAATATGTCCAGAAAGACATTTCATACAAGTTTTGCGGTGGAAACTACAAGTTAGACAAGAGAGCATGGCCAGCATTTGGGAAAGAATGTCGATTTTGTGGCAAAATGAATGGCATTGCAAAACTCGATGGTATTCATCGAATACATACATACCCTGCGTGGTCTTAAGAAGGATTTGGAGTGATCCAACTCTTGTTTTTTTTTTTCTTTGCTGCAATATGGCTGCCAGACCACGTGACTGATGACGTCTTCTTTATTAATCCATAGTTACCATTGGTAGTTGATCAGATTGGTTGAGCTTTTGGCCTATGTTGACCTCAAAAATAATTGGTGGTTGAATTCAATGACCAAAATGAGCAAATCGTTTTCAAATTTTAAGTCAATCGGATGAAAATTGACAATTTTAGAAATTTGGTCTCTGTTGACCCCCCCAAAATAGTTGGGGGTTGAATTTAGTGACCTGATATGCAAATCATGTTCAAATTTCAAGTCGATCTGTTGAAAATTGAGAATTTCAGAAATTTGGGCTCTGTTGACCTTTTGGCCTATGTTGACCCCCCAAAATAGTTGGTGGTTGAATTTAGTGACCTGATATGCAAATCCTGTTCAAATTTTAAGCCAATTGGATGAAAATTGGCAATTTGACCTGCGTATAAAGCACGCGCCTTCACTTCCTCCTTCACTTGCTGCGATTTTTACCCTGAAGAGTGCAGCACGAAAAGCTTCGGTCACTATTATGTCATGTTTGTTTGTATCAATATTGAAGTTCTGTAGTACCAAACATCTGTTTAATTGACAATTTAATAAATTTGACCTATCTGGACCTTTTGGCCTATGTTGACCTCAAAAATACTTGTTTGTTGAATTCAGTGACCTGATATGCAACTCCTCTTCAAATTTCAAGTTAATTGGATGAAAATTTACAATTTTACCTATTTAGGCCTTTATTGACCTCAACAAGTGGAAGTCCATTCATTGCGTGTCGAGCCATTGTGTAATTATGATGGAGCATAGATGCGAAAACAGGAATCCGTATCTTCGACAAGGTTTTGACAAAATAGTGTGGTGGGATTAATTAAGATCAGAGAGTGAGTGGCATGTGAGTGAGTCGAACATAGATGCGACGTAACGCTGTGACGTAGGGTAGACGGACAATGAAAAGGAGACTGTGACGTAGGGTAGACAGACAGGACACCAAAATTTTGCCCTTCATCCGAGTGCTTAGTCGACACTCGACATGCGAAAATCGTTGGCAACCATATCTCAGACATGTATCAACGGATTTTATTTATACTTGGCACGAAAACAACATATGATGATGGCATACAAAGGCACGTCATTTTTTTGATGATCAGATACCAGACGGCCGACTGGCAGCCATTTTAGTTATAAAAAAAACACTGTTGAACACATCCTCAACCATTTCTCGGACATGCATAATTACTCATGTTGTTCAAACGTAGCACACAGATAAAGAATGATCGCAAAAATAGGCTCATCATTTTTTTTTCGAGATCAGTTTTAAGACAGCTGACTGGTGGCCATTTTGTTACTTAAATGTGTCCCCAACCATTTCTCAGACATCCATGGTCCGATTTTATTCAAACTTGGTACAAGCACAGCACATGATGGCAGACACCTGCACCTCGTTTTATTTTGCAATCTGATAAAAGATGGCTGACTGGTAGACTGGCAGCCATTTTAGTTGTACATAAATATGGGCTAGCCCTTTCACTCCGAACAGCAAAATTACTCACAGCGGCTATCACATTTTATGTCTATTTCACTTGTTTAATTATAATCCTTTAGCAAGGTGTCATCCTTGGTCAGCCCTGTTCACTTGCTGGGGTCTTGATTCACCATTTTTTCAGCCTATATTCAAACATGCCTTGATTTGGAAACATCATCTGCTCTCATGGACTCATTAAAGTAAATAAATGAAATGTATCTGATTTGAGAATCATATCTCGTGACCTAAATAAGTGTTGAAATCTTGAGTGAAATCTGAAATTTTTACAAAGTAGTGATTTTTACAACTCAGTGTATTTATTTAAGCAAAGAATTAAGCTTAATTTTTTTCTACTGTTCAGATGATTATATTGAGTGAAGAAAAGATAAAGGAATGTTCAGAAATTGCAACTTCATTGAGCGCAACACTGTGCTCCCTAATATACTTTTGCGAGTCATGACAAAACAGTTCACATGGGTCCTTTTTTTTTCAGCAATAACATTCGCAGTTTACTTTTTACCATTTGCGATCTGTTTTCATGACAAAATATGGCTTCGATGCCACATAAATATACTAATAGTTGCTGCAATATATTAATAGTTGATAGTTGCTGAAAACGAAAAGGGACTTCAACACCACACATCGACATGGTACAAATGACTCTATGTTGGGTGTGTGCATGCCTTGGTTACATGTATGCGGGTTTCACGGGCATGCAATCTCAACTCAAACTCGCACCCGGTCCTTTGGTGCATGTCTTTGTGGAGGAGGTTATGCGGCCATCTCCCGAACCATGTGCTTTTGCAAGTGGGGATCAGATGTGCTGCAGTACCCAAGCTACGACGTGTGGAACAAGCGTGCTGCGGCATAGAAGCCACGAATATATATATATATATATATATATATATATATATATATATATATATATATATATATATATTATATAATATATATATTATTATATTATTATATATAGGTATGAGGTATAGAAGGACGTTACATGCTGCCTTCCCTTTGCCTCCCCTTACATGCTGCCTTCCCTTCGCCTCCCCTGACATGCTGCATTCCCTTCGCTTCCGATCATGCTGTCTTCCCTTCGCCTCATGCTGCCTTCCCCTCCACTCATGCTGCCTTCCGCTCCTCTCATGCTGCCTCCCCCTCCTCTCACATTGCCTTCTCCTCTCATCCTGCTTTCTTCCCTTCCCCTCACATGCTGCCTTCCCCTCCTCTCACGCTGCCTTCCGATCCTCTCATGCTGCCTCCCCCTCCTCTCACATTGCCTTCTCCTCCCCTCCTGCTTTCGTCCCTTCCCCTCCCCTCACATGCTGCCTTCCCTCCCCTCACCCACTGCCTTCCCTTCCGCTCCCCTCATGCTGCCTTCCCCTCCCCTCACGCTCTCCTCCTCTCCTCTCATACTGCCTTCCCCTCCTCTCAAACTGCCTTCCCCTCCCCTCCTTCTTCCTTCCCTTCCCCTCCTTCTTCCTTCCCTTCCCCTCTGCTCACATGCTGCCTTCTCTTCCCCTCCCCTCACATGCTGCCTTCCCTTCCCCTCCCCTCACATGCTGCTTTCCCTTCCACTCCCCTCACATGCTACCTTCCCTTCTACTCCCCTCACATGCTACCTTCCCTTCCCCTCCCCTCACATGCTGCCTTCCCTTCCCCTCCCCTCTTGCTGCCTTCCCTCCCCTCACACTGCCCTCCGCTCCTCTCATACTGCCTTCCCCTCCATTCCTTCTGCCTTCCCTTCCCCTCACATGCTGCCTTCTCTTCCCCTCCCCTCACATGCTGCCTTCCCTTCCCCTCCCCTCACATGCTGCCTTCCCCTCCCCTCACATGCTGCCTTCCCTTCCACTCCCCTCATGCTGCCTTCCCTTCCCCTCCCCTCACATGCTGCCTTCCCTTCTACTCCCCTCACATGCTGCCTTCCCTTCTACTCCCCTCACATGCTACCTTCCCTTCCCCTCCCCTCACATGGTGCCTTCCCTTCTACTCCCCTCACATGCTGCCTTCCCTTCTACTCCCCTCACATGCTGCCTTCCCTTCTACTCCCCTCACATGCTGCCTTCCCTTCTACTCTCCTCACATGCTGCCTTCTCTTCCCCTCCCCTCACATGCTGCCTTTCCTTCCCCTCCCCTCACATGCTGCATTCCCTTCCACTCCCCTCACATGCTGCATACCCTTCCACTCCCCTCACATGCTGCATACCCTTCCACTCCCCTCACATGCCACCTTCCCTTCTACTCCCCTCACATGCTGCCTTCCCTTCCCCTCCCCTCACATGCTTCCTTCCCTTCCCCTCCCCTCACACGCTGCCTTCCCTTCTACTCCCCACACATGCTGCCTTCCCTTCTACTCCCCTCACATGTGCCTTCTCTTCCCCTCCCCTCACATGCTTCCTTCCCTTCCCCTCCCCTCACATGCTGCATTCCCTTCCACTCCCCTCACATGCTGCCTTCCCTTCCCCTCCCCTCACATGCTACCTTCCCTTCCCCTCCCCTCACATGCTGCCTTCCCTTCCCCTCTCCTCACATGCTGCCTTCCCTTCTACTCCCCTAACATGCTACCTTCCCTTCCCCTCCCCTCACATGCTGCCTTCCCTTCCCCTCCCCTCATGCTGACTTCCCCTCCCCTCGTGCTGACTTCCCCTCCCCTCTCACTCTCTTCCCCTCTCCTCACACTGCCTTCCCCTCCCCTTGTGCTGCCTTCACCTCCCCTTTTGCTGCCTTCCCCTCCTCTCACACTGCCTTCCCCCTCCTGTCACACTTCCTTCCCCCTCCCCTCTTACTGCCTTTCCTTTTCTCCCTTCTTGCTGCCTTCACTTACCTCCCCTCTCATTGCCTTCCCTTCCCCTCCCTTCTTACTGCCCTCATTTCCTTCCCCTCACATTGCCTTCCCTTCCCCTCCCTTCTTATTGCCTTCACTTCCCTCCCCTCACATTGCCTTCCTTTCGCCTCCCTTCACGCTATCCTCTTCCTAAACCGCCTCTACCAGCATACAACTCTCTGGATGTCGAGGAGAGGAAGGGGTGTCAAAGAATGTGCAACTTGGACAAATGAAAGCTTTTTTTTTAGCAGTTGGAACTGCTGCTCAGATCAATCCCGCAATTTGCCAGAGGTTAAGAGATTCTCGAGCTTATCGTATGTGTGGAAATTTAATAAAGGCATGAACACTGGCACGGCTTTTTTGACGATTGAAGGAAAACGCCCTTCATTCCCTTCCCCCTCCCTCACGCTTACCTCCTCCAAAGCCCCCCCCCACCCCCATGGACGTCCCTTTGCAGTGTCCAGGCATTGTTTAGTGTGACCCATTTGAACGTGCTGTTTTAACGTTCCCAATTTCATTCAATCCTGGACTAATGCCAGCAGAAGGGGAACATTTCTCCCTGCCCTCTGCTTTCCCTCAAGTCCCCCGATCAAACCCATGCCCAGAACACCCCCTTCCCCACCCCACTACCCCCTTTCTCCCCCATCCTCCCCCATCCTCCTCCTCGCCCCTCCCAGAGTCTATAGCGACGTATGTTGGGGTTTCGCTGTCCCCCCCCCCCTTTCCTTGCTCTCTCCCACTTCCTAGCTCCCCTTTCCAAACCCCTTCTTCGCTCCCCCACCCCACCTCATACCCCTCCTCTCCCACGCTCCTCCCCTTCTTGATGTTCCCGTCAGCGAAGCGACGGTCTGTATTTCCTCGTCAGTCATAAAGCATCACTATGTGTGCATCAGTGATGGGTGGCAATGATGAGTAGTTGCGATGTCATGAGCATGAGAGATATGAAATGCTGGAACTGTCATGTGGTTTATCCAGGTTGATATCACACGAAAGAGATCCTATGGTCATCCTGTATAGTCTGGTCATGGTTATCGCAAACTATCTGTTTGAAAATAGCCTGAAAAGATTCTACTGAGAACTCGGGGAAACAGAAACAGAATGTGTCAATCCACATCCTCTCAATGGTGAAGAATCGCCAACAAAAAAAACGAACAAATTTTCATCTCCGAATATGGATCTGGATAGTCTCCAAAATCGAATTAATTTGTTCTTGTCACATATCAAGCTTGGGAAGGGGAAGGAAAGGCAGCATGAGGGGAGGGGAAGGGAAGGCAGCATGAGGGGAGGGGAAGGGAAGGCAGTGTACCGGGGAGAAAATGCTTTCAATTGTCGATTGCGAAAGCAAACTTGTTGTTGCAGATTTTGGTTTCTTTGAATCCACATTCTCTACCATCACTGATAGGTACTCTCTCCTATCCCTCTCTCTCTCTCCCTCTCCCTCCCTCTCTCTCTCTCTCTCTGGTGTTTGGTTTTCAATTGTTTTGGCATATTTGATGTATTACAGTGATGAGCAATGTCTAGTGAACAAAGTGAGCATGCAACTTTCGGACTGCCTTCGTTAACCTTCCCAAAATAGTTCCAAACTGCACTTCTTTACCTTTTGAACGACATGTCGAAACTTTATCAGTCGATATATTGCTTTCCTGTCCGTCAGATAACCAATTGGCACACTTTACCGGCCAACTCCAAATGCCGAGCTATTCATTTAAATGGAACACACCCTTGGGGTGTGTTTAGTTTGCAAGTGATTTGCTTTTGCTGCAATATTGCAAATGGGAAACCCTTGTTCCTTTTCTTTTCAAATATTACATGTTCCTTTTCAAATATTACATTACCAGGCCATGTGTAATCAGAACCATGCAACTGGGACAAAAATATATAAATCATTTCTTTCTATGAAGTAAGAACTAATCAGAATTGATGTCAATTTCAATTCCATGGTTGGAATGGAGTACTTTGGAATCTATTCTACCCACCACTATTGAGCACTCAAGCAAGCACACCAACGAAACAGTTGATAAGGAACGGCTGGCTGGGTCATACGAAACACCGTCCAGAGATAACCGGAGATGCCCAGAGTATAAAACAATGTGTGAATTGGACAAATGAACAATTTATCATCAGTCAGAACTGCTGCTAAGTTCAATTCTGCAGATTAAATTTGGAAATTCAGTTCAGGTGAAGAGATTCTAGAGCTTATCACGTTTCAGCTGTAATTCTTATACATCCAGAGAGTTGTATGAGGATGGACGGTGGGGGTTTGGGAGGAGATAAGCATGAGGTGAGGGGAAGAGAAGGTCGACATGTGGTGGAGCATTAATTATGATTCATACTGTCTCATCAAAATGGTTCCGCAAAGAATAACAGTGAAGATGGGAACAAAATAATGTCTGAAATCCATTTTTTACCAGTCAAACTAAACACCACCCAGACAAACACCATCTGGAGATAAACACCGTCTACTCTAAACACATCTGGAAACAGGACTTTCACTTATAATTTTGTGCATTATCACAATAAATTGTGTTTATTTTGCTTCTTCTTCTTGCATATGACAGCTTGGCTGCCAGGTAGCTATCATTTTGTTGGGGCACAACTCTGCCACTGATGCTGTGCTCCTATACCAATACACTGGTGCTCATTTCACCATCCTCAGAAAGACGACAGGCTGAGTCAACCCCACCTGGTGTAAATTCAGTGAAAAACAGGGCTCAAACTCAGGACCGTAAGATCCCAAGCCAGACACCCTAACCACTAAGTGAACACCAGGCTTATGTTTATTTTGTTTATGAGACTGAATAACCAGTCTTTCTCATGAAGACTCGTGTCAATGTGTCGGCAGACAGATGGAAAAGTGGATGAAATCGTTAATTGAGGTTTGCAAATCAAGGAGTGGTTGAAGCAAGAAGAGGTTGACATTTCAGTCGTTAAGCCTTTGTCAGAGCAAAAGAGTTTGTATAAACATACTCTTTAAAGTAGAGCTTTAATGGGATGATGTGTTGATGAAAGTTGGTTTTGAATGGGATGTTTTCATTTTCAGATTTCATTATGGAAGTGAAGGTGGAGTCCGAGTTCATTGATGATTCCTTCTCTCTTGTCAAAGGTCTAAACAACAACAAAATAATCTTCCTCTTATAAATCAACTTCAATTAAAACACACATAACTTTGTTGAGTAAAATAAAAAATACTTCCGCATTGGTTGCAGATGGAGCTCATTGGGTGAAGTCAGAAACTTTACAAAGAAACTTACTTCAGACTTCCCAGGATACTTTGACGAAACATCCCAGGATACAAGTAAAGCAGGAACCGTGTGATCCTCCTTCTCAGGAGTCCAGCGAAGTTGCTCAGCTGCTCAAAGGTAAGCCAACCTTTGTACAGAACATATTACATTGTTTATTTGTTCTGTTTGTTCCTTCACTGGACAGGTATATCGGTCACAAAGAAAATACCCAAACATCTTGCTGTACTTTGTATTTCTGGACTTTACTTTGGATTCATGAAACACAGGAAGCTGAAGTTTGAAAAGTCTGTTTCACCAATCCATGCTGTTGAAATATATTGTCGAGAAAGAAAGAAAAAAATATATTGTCGCTATTCCTCTGTACTTTCATTTCCTCTTGTCTATTATGTACTTTAATTTTCGAAATCATCCTTTTATTTATTTACCGGCCATGTGATGTTGTCACGGCGCACGAGGGATTTTTAGTCCGAAACGGGGGCTTATGGATTTGGTCTCGATTTTCACGTCCGTGTGTGCGTCCATGCGTCCGCCACCATATATCTGGCATGTATGGACCGATTTTATTAGTACTTGGCAAAAAGACAACACATGATGGTGTACATATGCACGCCATTTTTTTGAATTCAGATCCAAGATGGCCGACTGGCGGCCATTTTAGTTAAAAACTAGAAGGGCACTCGGTAGAGCGCATACCTCCACCATGCAATGCCTGATCCACAAGAACATATCGAGCCCAATACATTTTTAAAATACAGTATCATTCTATATATCGTTTTTGGCCCCGTCTCTCAATGGTGAAGAAACACTTAAAAAAATTATCAGATCCGGACCCGGATTTGGAGCTTCACAAAAATCTCATCACTTCGTCCTTGTCACACACCTGAATCCGTCCGCAACTTTTTGAGATATCCTGCACACAGACACAAACAAACAGACAAACAATCAAACAGACAGAAAGGGGTGAAAAAATAACCTTCACCCCTCAGTGGCGGAGGTAAAAACCCGGTGAGCACATCCTCAATCATGTATCGGACATGCATTTACCAATGTTGTTCAAATTTAGCACACAGTTAAAGAATGATGGATTACTTAAGCACGTCATTTTTTTTTTTTGATGAGATCCTAGATGGTCAAGTGGTGAAGGAACGATTTGATATTTGCACCAGCAGACAAGGACAGTGGCAGTAATGGAGAAGGAATATTACCATGGTAAAATCATATCACTACTGGAGGATGGTAAAACTTCTCAAAAATTACCTGATGACCCAACTCCAAAGCAACAACGGTCCTTGAACACACGATTGTCCATGCTAAAACGAGCATGCAGGCTTGGTAACCAGGACAACAATTGGCTTTACTGCAGCTATGGTTGAGCACCCAGACCGTATGGTCTTCCCAACATCCACAAAGACAATGTCCCTCTGAGACCCATCGTGTCCTTCGTTAATGCACCATCTTACCGATTGTCAGGCTTTCTAGCACGCATCATTGGCAGACTTGTAGGAAAGACTGATAAAACGGTTAAGAATATTGGTGAATTTGTCGAAAGGATAAGGGAGGTTAGAATCCAAGTTGATGAGACGATGATATCTTTCGATGTGGTTTCCCTTTTCAGCAACATCCCAGTCGATCTAGTGGTGAGCATCACTCTCGACCGGTTGTAACATTAAAATGATTGGAAAATGGCTTGTCAAAACAGCAAAGCAACACCTGAGGATATTGCTAGCTTGCTGGAGATGTGTCTGAACAGCAGGACCTTCATCTACGAAGGTCACTACCGACAAATATTTGGCACGGCTATGGGTTCACCGGTCTCTGCTGTTGTGGCTAATTTGGTGATGGAGGAACTCGAACTCGATGGAGGAACAAAAGATATTTGAGTCTCATGAGAAATTGGTTCCCACGGTACTGGAACAGGTGTGTGGATGACACCTTCGCCTTTGTGCATACAAACATGGTAGACCACCTGCTGGGACACAACTTGGCCGGGTATTCCCCAGCATTAACTTCACAATCAAAGTTGAAAAACAAAGCAAATTGGTCTTTTTGGATGTGGAAGTTCACCGTAAGCCTGGCGGCTCCTTAAAGACTTTGGTTTACAGGAAAACAACCCACACCAGCAGATTACTGGATTTTAACTCCTGCAACCCAATGTTCCACACGGACCTTAGCAGTTCGGGCAATAACAGTGTCAAAGCCAATGCACTGGGAAAAATCACAGAAATACACCAGGGAAAAATCACAGAACTGTCAGAAAGCATCCATAAATGAACATATAAGTAAATGAAAAAAAAAAGTGAAAAATCTAATGCAGGTGAGGTTCATATGCTTACACAATGTGTAAGCACACTCCGTTAGTTTATTCATTGTTTATTCACGGCACTGCAGTCCTCTTATGAATTAGCATCATGACATCTTTTGTTGTTATTCCATCACAATCCCACAAAAAAAGTAAAATGTCAAAAGATGTCGTGATGCTAAATCATAAGAGGATTGCTGTGTTGTATTGTGTGAGATGGTCGTTGCTATCATCGATCAAAGGCGAGTGGTTGAGATTTGTTTTTTTGTATTCATTGTTGACGCTCGTATAAGAGCTAACACACATAACATATAACAGAGCAGGAGACAAGAGGGGTGGGAGAGGGACGCACAAAACAGTGTGGAACAGAGACATGAGGAGATCTGTGGAAGGGAGAGGGATGCAGCGGGGTACACAGGGTAAACAAGATGGACACTACAGGGACTTTCAAGTCCTTATACGACAGGGACTTTCAGGAAGGATAGCAGGGAATTTGAAGGAGGTGGGTTTGGGGTGGATTAACGGGGGTAGAAAAGATCGTGGTTTTGGATGGGGGAAAATAAGAGATGGTGGTGAACAGCTGTTTTTACGACCTGGAGGGAAGAGTGGGATTGAAGTGAGTGTGGAAGTTTATTCCAAAGGTGGGGAAAAAGAGGAATGAAAGAGTGAAGGTAAGCAGTGATTCTTGATTTTGGTAGTTTCACCAGAAGAGGGTTGATGGCGGACCTTGAGGTGTGCCAAGGAAGAACTTTGCTCGACGGAGGATGCCCATTCGGCGGCTGGCTTTGGAGGCCAGCTTGGAAATGTGGCTTTCCCAGTAAAGTTCATGGCAGATAGTGAGGCCCAAAAGCTTGAATGAAAGAAGTTATTCAAGGGGATTGTTGAGAAAGTAGATGGGGGTGTTTCCAAGCGGTCCATTCGGAGAGACAGTGAGAGTATGAGGTTTTTCAGGATTGAAAGACATGTTCCAAGTGTTTGACCAGCTTGTAGTTTTATCCAGGTCTGCAGAGCGTGAAGAAGCTGCTGCTTGCTGATCTGAGGGATGAGAAATGGTACGGCAGAGGGTGGAGTCATCAGCAAAGACATAGAGGTTTTTCCAGAGTCAGAGAGAACATTGATGAAAACCAGAAAAACCACAGGGCCCAGAACACTGCCTGGAAGAACTCCAGCATGAACAGGAAGAGGAGATGAGAGAATTCATGAAGACCCACGCATCGACTGCAACAGGAGAGGAAATCTGCGAGCCATGAGTGGAGATTGCCTTGGATACCATAGGAAGAGACTTTGGTGAGCAGTGCGGGGTGCCAGACTGTATCGAAAGCTTGCGATATGTTTCGGGAGATGGCTCTGATCTCATGTCTGGCATTGAGATGGTGCTTGGAGTGGTTTTTGGAACTGCGTGGCAGTGGTTGGTGGTTTTGGGGTGTGGAGGTAATTGTAGTGTTGTGGTGGTTGAAAGTGGTGTTGAAAGCATGGTTGAAAATGGTGGTGGTAGCATGGTTGAGGCGGCGTGGTGGTTCAGTTCTGGCGCGTGATTTGAACAGTGTTTTGGTGGCATGTGCCAATGAAATTGGTGTGCGCGGTTCGATCGTTGTTTTAAATTAAAAGGTAGACAAATGGGAAGAAAGTGGGGGGAAAAAAACCGAACTAATTCCTCAAACAAATATCCCTTTGTAGCCCATTAGATACAAGGAAAGGACCCTATCTGTAACAAGTACTAATGAAATAACTATCTCAGGAACTGCAATATGTTGGTTGCCATTACTGGGGACTTACAGTTTGCAGAACCATAGCAATATATAGATGATGTTTGTATGGAAGTTGGATTTGAAGGGATGTTTTCATTTTCAGATTTTATTGTGGAAGTGAAGGTGGAGCCTGACTTCGTTGATTATTCCTCCTCGCTTGTCCAAGGTCTGAACACCACCACCACCACCACCACCACCACCAACAACAACAATCTTCCTGTTCTTGTTCAACATGAAGAATAATAAAAATAAAACAAATGCCTTCCAGATTAAAAAAAACAAAAAACTGTTCCATGGTTTACAGGTGACGCTGATTTGGTGAAGTCGGAAACTTTTCAAAGCAACTTTCTTCAGACTTCCCATGATTCTTTGAGCAATGAGGGTGTAAAGCAGGAACTTTGTGATTCTCCAACCACAGAGCTGAGCAAACCTGCTCAGCAACTCAAAGGTAAACCAAGATACATAGAAAAAAAGCGTCATGTGTTTACAATGTTTCATTTCTTCTTTTTAAGATTAAATTATATCATTCCAACCCTGCATAAGGTCAGGTCAGGTATGGGAGAAAGCGCCAGAGCAGTGTGTCGCTGTAGAAGGACAGACACATTTAAATTGCGTGCACCCAAAAGGGCTTGGTTAAAAGAAGGAGACTAAGTACGTATATAAACTACCCAGAAAATTTTCTGTACTTTGTATTGATGCCCCTCAAGATTTATCAGGCATATAATTTTTTTTTATCTCTGTTTCACAAATGCACACTGTGGAAATAGCATCCCAAGTGATGTTACTGGGACTGGTCCGGTGTGAAAGACAAATTTATGACTGTAATGATGTGGTATAATATGTGCATTCAAGATTGTTGCATTACATCAGACAAGTCTTTTACATTAGATCAATAAAAGACAAGTCACAGTCTTTTCAAAATCCTGCCACCAAGTTATGTAGTGTTACACTTGCCTACACCAACTTTAGATAATTTCCTGTATAAGGGAGTTCGTTCAACAACTCAGTAACAAGACACTCTCAAAGACATCTACTTTCCTCCTGGTTCCTTCACTGCAATGTTTTGGGCCTGGACCCTTTCCTTCAACATCTCTGATCGGTTTTAGTGAGGTGGAAGTGAAAATCCACACCATTTCTTGGAAGAGTCACTTATTGAAGATGATGATGTGGTCTGACAGCATTTTGGATATGAATCTATTCTTGATTACTGATTGGACTCAACTGTTCCTTTGAACGACCATTCTTCACATTTCATAGACCGTCTGATATTACTGATGACAATTCGACAAAGATACAGTGGTTATATCTTCAAAAGACAGCCCACAAAATAATAGAAAATGTCCCATCCCCTGGAGTATGACTTTTAATCTAGGTCTGGCATATGTCCCCTCAATACCTCTCCGAAAGGATAAACCAGCTATCTCTCATAATTACTTCATGGATTAACCTTTTCAAGAGGTTCATTCTTGAGAACTCCACCAGTCTCACCATTCCTGATGGAATGTCCATGAGAGGCTAACTTTCCATGGGAACCTCAAAAGGTAGCAGCCTGGGTACTGAGCATTCTCCAACAGGCCGAGTATTTTCTTGGTTCCTCTTCACAGTCAATGGACCCTTTTCAGAGCTCTGTGGAGTATTTTCTCCTTTGTCAGATGGTACCTCTTTCTTGCTCGTCTCTTTCTGGATATTTTACAGAGCAAAGCTCGAAATATTTTTCTGTTCTTCCAATTTTGATTTTTCCATTTTTAGCTCTCCTGAACTGTAGGTGAGCTGATGCGATCGAGCAGTGTCCATAGGTGAGTGAATCAGTCAGTCAGTCCATAAACATTGCAGTCGTTATCGCTTGAACCAAACATGAGATTTTGAGGAAACTTGGCCATAAGCTTCAAATCTAATGCCGAACGAAGGTATATTGAGCATATCAAAATCTGTGCTAATTGAAGGGGTCTACAGGGTGGGGGGGGGGGGTGTTTGACCCTCCCTCCATCCATCCATGCACTGGGACCATACTCTGTACAGAGCGTTGGTGCTGCCGAAGCAGTTGCTTGGGCTATTGAGCACAATCCTGGATGGGTTGCCACTCCGACGCAGGATACTTGAATGGCTCGTAAATCCCAGCAAGCTGGTACTCACTTTGCCGGCCTTCGAAGGATGACAGACTGCATCAATCCTACCTGGTATTAATAAAATGACTAGGCGGGATTTTAACTCAGGCATACCATTCCATACCATACCCTACCCCAAATAGGTAGTTGCTCCCTTCTCTGAAACTACACACACAATTTCGATGAAACTTGACCGAAATCACCCATGATATACCAAAGTTTATTCACGGTATTAAAATAATCAGGGTCTAAGGGTGTGTGCGGAGGGTTTGAGTCACTGTTCCTCCTGATCCAGGTGAGCTTCATGAGGCGCAGCCCTATTTTTTTTTTTAATCCTTTCGGGATAATCTCCCTTCAGTGGAATACAGAAATCTGAGAAATGTTTAATAATCTAATCTGGGTGAAATATTTGCCAATCCACATGAATAAAAGGCAATGTGTGTGTCTCCTCCATAACTTCAAAACCATAAGACCAAGGAGCCTGAAACTTTGCATGCATACTAAGAAAACTCCAAGGAAGTGCAAGAGTGAAAATTAAGTGTTTGCGAAAATTAAAACACCCCCTTTTAAAGATAATTAATGGCATTATTTAATTACATCCTTCATCAGGCGATTCTCGGCCTCCTCACTCTCTGGGCCTTAATGCATTTCCTGGGTAACCTCGCTGGGGTCTGAAGCCACCATGTTTTTTGGCCTGCTCAACCATGCCTTAACTTGGAACAGGCCAAAACGCTTTCTTAACTTTACAGTTTTTTTTTTCCTTCTTTTCTCACCGATATTGAATGCCTGTTCATCATAGCTATGAATCATTGTTTACATCACTTTTGTAAGTATTATAGTTTTCAAATTAGGAGCTTGGAGCGATTATATGACACGATTTTCCACGATCTACTCTCACGGACTGATTAAAGTATATCATCGAATTATTATTTCGGTTTTGAGGATCGGATATCATCTGGACTAAATAAGTGTCGAAATCTGTTGTGAAATCTGATAATTTAAAGAAATAACGAGTCTTATAACTAAGTCGATATACCTATTTACTTTAAGCAAGCGAGGCTATGTTCCCTTCTCCATAGATTCACAAGAAAATGTGAAATTTCCAAAGCATACTTATCTTTTCCATCTGTTTGGAGAATTATATTAAGTGAAGAAAAAAGTTAGAATGTAACAAAATTAACCAGCTTCATTGAGCGATATGAATTAATGCATTCACTGCTAGACCTCATGCCCTATCCCCTAAGGGACTGCCTATCCAGAGCATCTGCCAGGTCTGTGTCTATATTTTCGGAGGTTTCATGAGGTGCTCTACAGGGAATCAAAGCAAATCTGGTAAAAAAAAAAAACTGACGTTTTAAAAAAAAGTTATAACGTTTACGCGGACCCTGAACCAATGTACCACGTAACACGTGCACAGACGAGCAGGCAATGTGGCTGATTATCTGCAATGCTTATTTCACAGGCGATTGAACTTTGCGATGTCTCCAAGGTTGTTCTGCATTAAGCTGCAACTCTTTGCTGGATAAAGTCATTTTATTCTATTAATTAATTTTATTCCACTAACTGCTGTACGTGCAGTGAAGACGGGCTTTAAAGTTAAAGGGATCCTTTATGGTATGAATTGACAGCCTGGCCAACCGTACCTCATCAACCATTTAATAGGAGTGCTTGCATGAGTGCTTAAGCCACTTGCAGAGTGCCCATTGTTGATAGCGGTGCCACGCGATGTCATACCGAGTGACTCGTTCACTCTTCGCGGATGCTTTTGCCGCGCTACGTCATTCAGAGCGAGTGGTTGGTGCTCCGTCACCCTGAGTGAGTGTTTCGTGCTCTGCCACCCTGAGCGAGTGGTTCGTGCTCTGCCACCCTGAGCGAGTGGTTCGTACTCCATCACCCTGAGTGAGTGGTTCGTGCTCCGTCACCCTGAGCGACCTCTTGTAAAATAACACCTGATTCCCGAGCCGTTTGCCATATTAATGTGTTTTCTAAATTACCGAGCCAAATTTTTTTCCACCTTTCACACGCAGCTGTTTATGAAGAATATTGTCTGTGAATGTATCCAGGCTGAAACATCTACATAAATGCAACGTTGTTTTTCAGTGAAAGCTACTCAAGGTTTCTGGGTTCTATACAATAGGTACTGTAGTTGGTAGTCACACTGACTCCAACCTGTCGATTCCCGAAAAATTGCCGATATCGGCCAAGCACGTGTGTGTGTGTGTGTGTGTGTGTGTGTGTGTGTGTGTGTGTGTGTGTGTGTGTGTGTGTGTGTGTGTGTGTGTGTGTGTGTGTGTGTGTATGTATTGTTTCATAAAGCATAACATTCTGCTCACTCCACCTCTCTCTCTCTCTCTCTCTACCTCTCTCTCTCTCTCTCTGTCTCTCTCTCTCTCTCTCTCTCTCTCTCTCTCTCTCTCTCTCTCTCTCTCTCTCTCTCTCTCTCTCTCTCTCTCTCTCTATCTCTCTCTCTCTCTCTCTCTCTCTCTCTCTCTCTCTCTCTCTTTCTCTTTCTCTTTCTCTTTCTCTTTCTCTTTCTCTTTCTCTTTCTCTCTCTCTCTCTCTCTCTCTCTCTCTCTCTCTCTCTCTCTCTGTCTCTCTCTCTCTCTCTCTCTCTCTCTCTCTCTCTCTCTCTCTCTCTCTCTGTCTCTGGACATATCCGGACGGTGGTTATGTCCATGCAATGTTTGTCTCCTGATAGCTTGGCTGCGGACGCATCCAGGCATTATTTATGTCTGGTCGGGAGTTTGTCTCTGGACTTTTCTAGACGGGAGTTTGTCTCCAGGCCGTGTTTATAGTATGACTGGTAGAAAATGGATTTCGGACATTATTTTGTTTCCACCTTCACTGTTATTCCATGTGGAATCATTTTGATGAGATGGTATGAATCGTAATTAATGCTCCACCGCATGTCTTCCTTCCTTTCCTGTCACTTCACACAGTCTTCCCTGCCCAACCCCTCCTCGCCCCCTCTCCTTCCTCTCTCCTTTCCCTCCACCTCTATACTCTCCCTGCTCTCTCTCCTCCACCCCTCTCTCCTGCTTCCTCCCTCTTTTTCTCCCTCGCACCTTTAGTATTACCATCAGCGAAGTGACAGGTGGTATTTTCGAGTTACGTGATTTTTTTTTAAGTTCGTCTGAAATTATGATGCTTTTTGTGACTTGTCTTTGCAGAGAAACAAATCAAATGGGTTTCTTGTTCCAAGTGTTCCCAGTTATTCAATACAAACGTTTCCAATCAGCAGATGACACAGACTTTTTGTAAAGAAACTGACAAATTCAGCAATGTGTCATACAGCCAAGATTGTAAACGCACAGACGCCCTCAAGAATATCCAAGGAAGTGAGAGACCACACACGTGTTGTGTGTGTGACAAACCACTTGCTCTGTCATCGTCAAAACTACATCAAAAAATACGCACAGGTGAAAAGCCATACAAGTGCTCATTTTGCAGCAAGGATTTCAATACTATCTCCCTGTTAAAAAGACACCAAAGAACACACACCGGCGAGAAGCCATACAAGTGCTCTATCTGCCTGAAGGCTTTTGCTCGTTCATCAAATTTATATGATCATCAACAAATACACAGTGAGAATAAACGTGAGAAACCCTCAAAATGTTCTTTGTGTCTGAAGACTTTTACTCGATTGAGAAGTTTGTCCCAGCATCAAAAATTGCACACAGGAGAGAAACCACACAAGTGCTCATTTTGCATCAAAGCTTTCAGTTTCACCTCGCAATTGAAAAGACATCAAATAACACACACTAATGAGAAGCCATACAAGTGCTCTGTGTGCAACAAGGCTTTCTTTTTTATTTCACTTTTACACATTCATCAAAGAATACACACTGGTGAGAAACCCTACAAGTGTTCTTTGTGTCCTAATGTCTTTACTCATTCGGCAGGTTTATCCAAGCATCAAAAATTGCACACGGGTGAGAAACCACACAAGTGCTCATTGTGCAGCAAGGCTTTCATTTACCTCTCACAACTGAAAAGACATCAGATAACACACGCCGATGAGAAGCCCTATAAGTGTTCTGTGTGTGAAAAATCATTTCCCGTGTCGTCTGCTTTGAAACAACATCAAGATATACACAGTGGAGAGAAGTCATACAAGTGCACATTGTGTCCTAAGGCCTTCGCTCAATCGGCAGGTTTATCCAAGCATCAAAAATTGCACACAGGAAAGAAACCACACAAGTGCTCTGTGTGCGACAAATCATTTCCCGTGTCGTCTGCTTTGAAACAACATCAAGATATACACAGTGGAGAAAAGTCATTCAAGTGTACATTGTGTCCTAAGGCCTTCGCTCAATCGGCAGCTTTATCCAAGCATCAAAAGTTCCACAAGGGAGAGAAACCACACAAGTGTTCTGTGTGCGACAAAGCTTTCGGTCTTGTCTCACATTTGAAAATACATGAAAGAATACACTCTTGTGAGAAGCCCTACAACTGTTCTGTGTGCAATGAGGCTTTCTTTTTTATTTCACATTTACACATTCATCAAAGAATACACACCGGTGAGAAACCACACAAGTGCTCCGTGTGCAACAAGGCTTTCGCTCGCATCTCAGAAATGAAAATGCATCAAAGAAACACCGGCGAGAAGCCATTCAAGTGCTCTGTGTGCAATAAGGCATTTTCTCGTTCAACACATTTGGCTGGACATCAAAGAATACACACGGGAGAGAAGCCTTACAAGTGTTCTGTGTGTGACAAATCATTTCCCGTGTCATCAACTTTAAAACAACATCAAAATATACACAATGGAGCGAAGCCGTACAAGTGTTCTTTTTGTCCTAAGGCCTTTGCTCAATCGGCAGCTTTATCCAAGCATCAAAAGTTCCACAAGGGAGAGAAACCACACAAGTGTTCTGTGTGCGACAAAGCTTTCGGTCTCGTCTCACATTTGAAAATACATGAAAGAATACACTCTTGTGAGAAGCCCTACAAGTGTTCTGTGTGCAATGAGGCTTTCTTTTTTATTTCACATTTACACATTCATCAAAGAATACACACCGGTGAGAAACCACACAAGTGCTCCGTGTGCGACAAGGCTTTCGCTCGCATCTCAGAAATGAAAATGCATCAAAGAAACACCGGCGAGAAGCCATTCAAGTGCTCTGTGTGCAATAAGGCGTTTTCTCGTTCATCACATTTGGCTGGACATCAAAGAATACACACGGGAGAGAAGCCTTACAAGTGTTCGGTGTGTGACAAATCATTTCCCGTTTCATCAACTTTAAAACAACATCAAAACATACACAGTGGAGCGAAGCCGTACAAGTGTTCTTTGTGTCCGAAGGCCTTTCCTCATTCGACAAGTTTATCCAGGCATCAAAAATTGCACACAGTAGAGAAACCATACAAATGCTCTCTGTGTGAGAAGGCTTTCACTTTTACCTCGATCATGAAAAGACATCAAAGAACACACACCGGTGAGAGGAGGCGGTCTGATGGAGCTTAACCGAGTGTATAGAACATCGTGCGTAGAACTAGCGAAGTATGTGAAAAGCTCAACAGACTATCGGATGAGATTTGTACACGAGCAACAAAACAACAGACCAGAAAAGGGATTCTTCATCCATTTAGCAACAAACTTCCAAAAACAGGTACAAACAAGAAAAGGAGCAATCAGAGATTACAAACCCTCACCAGGACTTCTTTTGAGTGGTGTGTTTTTATAGGTTTTCAGGTAAATCCAATATAGCTGCCAAACCATGTGACCAATGACATCATATGTATTAACCTTTTGTTCCTCATGGACAGGCGGTCATATGTGTAAAGTTTCACCTCGATCTGTTCAACCACTTCAGAGAAGATTTTTTAAAGGTTTAAAAAAAAAAAAAACAACAATATGGCTGCCGAATCACGTGACCGATGACGTCATGAAATTTTTTTTCTGTGGGCCTTTTATCCTTAGATGACCCTCAAACTTTTCATACTGATCGGATGTGGTGTTAAATGACACTCATTCCCCACGAGGAGTATGATGATCCCATCAAGTGTGTGTGCCAAATTTTGATTTTTTTTCCTTGGTGCGGTTTTGGAGATACAGAGGTCCAAAGTTTTCCCATTTTTCCAATATGGCTGACACACCACGTGACCCATGGCGTCATAATTATAATTGAAACATTCCACATGAGTAGTCGCACCAACGGTGAAAATTTCTTCTCCATCTGACAAGCGGTTGCGGAGAGAAACACGAAAGTTCTGTGCAGACAAACAAACAAACAGACAGACAAGCCGGTAGGCGGACATGGGTAGTCGACTACCCAATGGAACCTGATGCGATGGGCCTGTTCGATGGGGAATGCCCTGAGGATTAAGCACAATAAAATTCATGATTCTCGCTTCAAGGGTTAATGCTGCAGATTATTTTTTCGTTAAAATACCCCCACATTTAGAGGTTTTTCGGCCGTTGCTAGGCAACGGAGGGATCCATAACAACGGTTCTTTCTCACACATAACCCGGACATACCATGAACCTACCATACCAGTTTCATGTGTATCTGACTCATAGTGTCTGAGATATAATGAACTTCGTTTTTTTTATTGTTTTCGACCAGGGTTCATTCAAAGTCTCTTCTCTGACAGTTTTCATAGGATCCGGCTGGAAATTTTTTACAATATGGCTGAATGTACTGCCCACAGTCGCTCGTGGCCCGATTTTTGATTTTCGAAAAAATTAATTTTTTTATGATTTTTCTAAAATTTCAAAGTCCTGTTGCTCGGCAACGGTGGTGTCCATAGCAACGGTTCTCATTTGCACACAACTAGGTCATGGTATGAACCTACCAACCAAGTTTCATCGAAATCGCCATTGTGTTTACTGAAATCGCCATTTTAAATTCTGATAATAAGGGTAGAACAAATCTGAAAAAAAAAATTTTTTGAAATTTTTTTTTTTCGACTAGATCGACTACCCAACAAACAGACCCAAATGCGTTACCCTCTCCAAATCCTTTGGTGAGGGTAATGATGGGTACGACACAGGAAAATGAAACAAACAAACAGCTCCAATAATTGCAAAACAAAAAAAAAAGGAAAACAACAAAAATATATATCAGCAGATATACTTTGACAAATGGGAGAATGACAAAAGAGCAGGAGGATTAAAAAAAAGAGCTTGACAGGGCAGGTATCGACAAGGAAGGCTCTTTGTAATGGCTAAGAAGAGGTCAAATTAATTGGGATGGAAACGAGTCATCATCAATGCCCAAGAACAAGGACATTCCACGAATGCCTTTTAAGAAAATGGTGGGATTGAGTCAATCGGACAAATGCAGGTTTTGTGGGGTAGAAGAAGCAGACAGTACCGGCCACATCCTCTCGGGATGTAAAAGACTCGTGTCGGAAAAGCTGCACACAGAAAGACATGACAGCGTCTGTGGAGTAATCTACTGGCACATCCGTAAACATTTGAACATCCCGGTTCTCGAACAATCATCGAAACACAAACCAGATCCGATCCTTGAAAATGAACAAGTAATGTTCACGTATGACAAGACGATCCCGTCAAGTGTGGACATTGCAAACAAAGCATTGCGTCCAAACATTGTGCTCAAACATAAAAAAAAGGAAAAGTCAGCATTGTTGATCAAGGTTTCAGTTCCCAATGACTTTGGACTAAATGCCACAGAAATCAGGATCTGAAAAATGAGATCTGAAAATTGAGGTAAAAACCAACCAAAAAAAAAAAAGAAGCGGAAGTTGTATCAATGATTGTAGGACCTACAGGAATGATAAAGATAACCCTTACTGAGTACTTAAAAGCCATTCTGGGGACTGAAACGAGCTACAAGTGGAGGCTTTCAGAGGTTCAGTGAAGATTTTGAACAGAGCTCTTACAACGAAGTTATGGCGACGAAGTTTCGCAAATTAGTTCATGAAGAATGTTGTTTTAACCGAAAAATGAGGGGGAGTTTTTGAATTCTGGGAGCCCACCTTCTGAAACCCGTGAATGGAGATAACAACCAACGTGAGAAGCTATACCAGTATTCTGTGTGCACTAAGGATTTTACAAGTTTCTCATCAATGAAAAGACATGAGAAAATTCATACAGGTAAGAAGAAAAGAGCATAAGGTTGGAATTGCAACGATTTGGGAGTGGCTATTCCAAAACCTGTCATTGTAAAGATCACTTTGGGTGAACAAAACGAAACACAATGAAAGCAACAGTAAACTTGAATAATATCTCCACCAGGCTGAACAGTTTGTTTTGTATCCCACTGATAGGCCGGATGTGCATCCTGTCCTGAACCAAAATCGAGACGGCTTGTACTTGTCACCTACCCATATAATCTACCAGGTTTTGTCATACTCCGTCCACAACGTTTTGAAATACCATAATCTATATCGTTTTTGGCCCCATCTCTCAATGGTGACGAATCACTTATAGAATGAAAAAAATTCTCAGAACTGGATCTTCACCAAAATCGAATCAATTTGTCCTTGTTACACACTCAACTTGTCCAACAACTTTTGTCCGAATTTGTCCATTGCTTTTTGAGATTTCTTACTCACAGATAAACAGACAAACAAAAAGGATGTCGTGCGTAGCACGATACTTGTGACTCAAAACAAATTTGACCATAAAAATAATTTGTGGTTGAATTCCGTTACCTGATATGCAAATCATCTTCAAATTTCAAGTCATTCGGAGGAAAATTGATAATTATAGAAAGTTGGCCTTTGTTGATATTTTGACCTCAAATTCAATAGGCTTCTTGCTTATGACAAACTCTACCATTTTGTGAAGTTTCTTGAAGATCGATTTAATATTGTGACCTATTGGCGATTGACAGACAGACAAACAAACAGACAAACAGGCATAATCGCAGACTAGACCAACCAACATACTTGCATACCTTCGATTTCGCAAGGAACAAACAAACAAATAAAAAAGATGTCGTGCATCGCATGATACATAAGAAATCCAAATAAACAATAGTTGCCATGGAAACAGCAATTTGGTAATTTAGAAAATTTGACCGATATTGTGTTTTACATGATGGAATGTTGTGTTCAATAAATTTGGTCAATGCATTTTCTAATAGCCGCCTAGTAGGTGTTTTACATGTTTTGGATGGCATTGGCCTGACCATATTTTACACACATATACTACACGTGCATACAAATAAGCCATGTAAGTTTTAATTTGACAAACTCCTGATGTTTGGCAATAATAAAATAATGGGGTGAAATTGTTGTCATGGACACCATTGTCCCTTTTACACGTGGGACTTGCATCCTTTCCACATGGGACTTGCCTCCTTTCCACGTGGGACTTGCCTCCTTTCCACGTGGGACTTGCCTCCTTTCCACGTGGGACTTGCCTCCTTTCCACGTGGGACTTGCCTCCTTTCCACGTGGGACTTGCCTCCCGTGCCACGTGGGACTTGCCTCCTTTCCATGTGGGACTTGCTTCCTTGCCAGGTGGGACTTACTTATTTGCCACGTGGGACTTGCTTTTTTGCCACTTGGGACTTGCTTCTTTGCCACGTGGGACTTTCCTCCTTTCCACGTGGGACTTGCCTCCTTTCCACGTGGGACTTGCCTCCCATGCCACGTGGGAGTTGCCTCCTTTCCATGTGGGACTTGCTTCCTTGCCAGGTGGGACTTACTTATTTGCCACATGGGACTTTGTTTCTTTGCCACGTGGGACTTACTTATTTGCCACATGGGACTTTGTTTCTTTGCCACGTGGGACTTGCTTCTTTGCCACTTGGGACTTGCTTCTTTGCCACGTGGGACTTGCTTCTTTGTCACGTGGGACTTGCTTCTTTGTCACGTGGGACTTGCTTCTTTGCCACGTGGGACTTGCTTCTTTGTCACGTGGGACTTTTTGTTTTCCATGTGAGACTTTTTCCCGATGCCACGAACCAAGGTGAGCAGAACTTGAAAAAAATATAGATAAAATTAAGGAATGTATTTTATTTTGTTCCCTCTTAGCTTGGTACTGATGTGGTTTACCAATAGGGGGGGGCGTTCATTATGACGGGTGACCCTCAAATGTTATTGCAAAAAGCCCTCAGACAGAAGGTCCAATGGGGTCTATGGGTCTTAGGGTCGAAGGGTTTTGATGGGATATTTATTTTCTGATGTCTCTGTCTTGTGCCGTGACATCCCTCTTTCTTCAGATCAGCGGCAGCAGCCTTCTTTCCTTTATAAGGCGTTGATAAATTCACAAGCTTGTCAAACACTTTCAATCCTGACAAATCTGAAACTCACTCTCATCTATCTGATAGGACCATCTAGAAAACCCTTCCATCTACTTTATTAACAATCCTTTTGAAGAAGTTCAGTCACTCAAACTCTTGAGTCTCATTATTAGCCATGATCTTTCTTGGGCAAACCACATTTCAAATTTGGCCTTCAATCCTCTGTTGTGCAATGTCCTTTGTTGGCCCACCTGAACCCTTATCGACCTACAAAGCATTCATCTGCAGCTCGATCAAGTACTGCTCTCTATAATGGGGTGGTGCCCCTACCTCACACCTTGTTCAGGTTGACATTAGTGAAAGCAAGGCCTTCAAGATCATTGGAATCGCCCACAATAAAGCTGAGTCTGTGGGTTTATCACAATACCATCTCAGACAGGTCGGTGGTGGCACTGTCTTCTTCCGTTGCTTTGCCCCTCCCCCCAAGCCCCTTCCCATGTTTCTACAGGACACACAGTCAACCATCAACTCCATTATGGCGAACCTCCCAAAATCCAGAATCACTGCTCATCTACACTCATTCGTTCCTATTTTTTTCCACCTGTGGAACCAACTTACATGTTATCTTAAATCTCATTCTTCCCTCCTGGTTTTCAAGGCAGCTGTTCACTACAGCTCAGGTCATTCCTCATCCAAAACTATGATCTTTTCTACCCCCATCAACCACCCTTTTCCCCTCTCACCAGCTCACCTCTTTTCAAATCTCCAGTTTTTTTTCTTTCTGAGAGTTTGCTTCTATATCCATCCTGTCGACCCTCTGCATCTTCCCCTCGATCCATACGTTTTATTTCCCACACATCCCTCATTTGTCCGTCTCCCTCTTTTTTGTCCCTCAACCATGCTGTTGATGTTTGTCCCCCACCCCCCCTCTCTTTCCACTGTTCCTTTTTGTTCTGTTGCATTGTGATCCGTTCTTTTTATCATTCTTCCATGAGCCTTCACTTTGAAAAAAAAAATAATTGGAGTTGATGGGATTGATACCACTCAGGGAAAGACCACAACTCTATTGAATAGGAAATAACAAACAGACAAAAATACTTGTAAGGAGAACAAACCGAGTACTTACTGAGAAAAAGTATACCAAAATCATCCCACTGTAAAAAAAAAATCAATAAATTGTGTGTTTTGCAGCAACACTGCTGATTCAAGAAAAAGTATCCGCAACAAAATTGGCCAAACACGAAGAGAAGCCAAACACCAATATGGAAACAGACTTGAGAGACAGATAGAATAACTGAGAAAGGAAATGGGACTAAATAGAGAAAATCTAAGAAGAGGCCCAAACTGAAAGAGAGAAATCTGAAGAATATTAAAAAAAAAAACATGAAATGAAGAGAAACACCGAGATTCAATGGGTACTGAAAACTAACTCAAAACGAAAATGACAGCATGGAAATAAATAAACAACTACGATGAAGCCAACAACAGAAGAAAACTAGAACGACACTCGGTAGAGCGCATACTTCCGCCAGGTGCATACCTGTTTGAGGTCAACACAGAGGCAGGAGAAGAGGCATTGTTGGCAGGGCATGGAAAGGAGACGGGAGAGGATGGGATGGGAGTGGAAGCTGCCCGGGGGGCTGGCAAGGCGTGATATGAGAGTGAAGCTAAGATGAGGGGATAAGGGGATAGTTTTGAGGAGCTGAGATGAGGAAGATTGTTTCAGGGAGTGAGGGGACTGAGATGTAGATAGAGAGGACATGATGTGGACGGATGCTGCAAAGGACACATGAAGTGAAGAGATGCTAAAGAGAGGGACATACAGTAGGGGTGGGCTTGGAAGAACATGGGCTTTGTGGCAAACTGAATTTTTAACTGAATTTATAATGAGGTAGAATGCCAATTAGCCTTAGCTCGTGCTTTAGGAAGAATTTAATAAATCTATGCTGGGAAAAGCCAGTAAAGAGGCTTGTACACATTCCTTAGGAGTCGTGAAAACCTTGTAAACCTTATCTCTGGTCCATTGGCCCAGATGGCCTGGGCAAGAAATCACATTCTCTTTTACTCCCCTCATCCGGACCACCTGGTGCAAGCACAGAAAGAGAGACTGTTTCTCACCCTGTGTTTGTGATTTTAACCTTACAAGATCCATCTGGGCTTTCTCAAAAGGCCTTTCTTGGTTTTGTTAATTTCCTTTGATGTATTAACTACACCCTGGTGTGATCACATATACACACACATATATATATATATATATATATATATATATATATATATATATATATATATATATATATATATATATATATATATATATATATATATATATATACTCTATGTATTCCATGTAAAATTAGGACTGCTTGAGATATGCTCCAGGCTATCTTCCATGTGCACATGCTTCTATCTTTTATTTTGTTCCTGAATAAACAACTTACATTGAACTATAAAGTTCTTTCTGTCTCAAGATGGTCAAAAATTGCCACGACAGCTTGTATGAGATGTGGAGGAAGGTACTGACACAGAGGGGTTTGACACTTAATGGTCGTGAAGGGGAATCGTCTTGAGCAACCCTCTGCAAACTAGACTTCTCAAGATTCCAAATGTGAACATATGGAGACAGACATCATGGGAGGGGTGGAAATAATAATTGTTGAAGGCACGGAGGAAAGTTTTGCTGCAGGTACGGGAGGACGATTGATGGACCAAGCATTTAGGTGAGACGGGTTTGGAAAAATAATCCTTGCGAAGAAGAAGTAGAAGATGAATATATTGTGACAAAGAAGAACTAATGGAGTGCTCATGATGGAGAAATAAGGAACAACAAGGAAACTGGACGCCGGAGGAGGCCATTCAGCCCATCATGCCTGTGCCACGCCAGCAACAGATGAAATACAGGGTGGGGCAGAGAAACGGGAGATTTCAAAAACTGATATCCGCGATGCCAACATGATCACAACTTTTTTGACTGAGCAACAACTGGACATGTCAAAGCCATCATTCCTTATCTGTGTGCCAAGTTTGAACATCAGTAAATGCATTTCTGAGAAATGGTTGAAGACATGTTCAACACCCGGGGTTTTTTTTACAACTGAAATGGTCGCCAGTCGGCCATCTTGGATCTGATGTCAAAAAAAAAAAAATGACGCGCATATGTAAGTCATCATTCTTTGTCTGTGCGTCAAGTTTGAACAACATCAGTCAATGTATTTCTGAGAAATGGTTGAAGACATGTTCGATACCGGGTATTCTTACAACTAAAATGGCTATCCTTGATCAGATCGCAAAATAAAGTGATCAGATCCAAAATGGCCACCAGTGGGCCATCTTGGATCTGATCTTGAAAAAAAAAATGATGTGCATATGTACACCATCATGTGTTGTCTTTGTGCCAAGTACGAATAAAATCGGTCTATACTTGTCCGAGATGTGGGTTGCGGACGCACACGTGCACGCACACGAAAATCGAGACCAAATCCATAAGCCCCCCCGTTTCGGACTAAGTCCAACGGAAGCTAATAAATATATTAGGGACAGTGGATGTACGGGGACCAGTCCTGAAGTGATATGGCTGCTAGACTCACCACCACTAAGGTGATTCTCTGAGAACTGTCAGAGAGATGTTGACTCTCAGAAGCATGTTGTAAGATGAACCAATTGGAGCAGAGGAAGAGGAGGAGACATTTATGGGAAAGTTTATCATCACCAAGTCCAGAAAGGAGGATTTTTCCATTAGGATAAATCTGGATCGGAAAGTTCACAGATTGAGTCAGTTCCCTGGAGTCACAGAAATATTTTGCTGAAGTGCCATGCCTGGTGAGAGAGGTAAGCATCACCCAGCCAATTGTTGTGGTGGCAATTTAAATCACCACAAATGAGGAAGAAAGTTGGGATGAGTGGTTAAAAGTTGCTCTGTGTTGTCAGAGAGAGAGGGGGGTGGGAGAGGGAGAGAGAAGGGGGGGGAGAGACATTGAGCAAGAGAGAGAGGAGGGGGGGAGAGAGAAAGGGGGAAGGGAGAGAGAGAGAGAGAGATGTGGATGTAGATGGAGTCATGAATGATTGGAGGATGGTACAACAGACAAATAAGAGGTAGAACCAGAGGGGTAGTTGCAGCTAAAGGTACTCGTGGGGGTTGAGATGTGAAAGATGAGTTCAAGGACAGTGATAAATTGAGTTCTTGCTGTAAAGTGCAACACTGACACCAGTGCAGGGTTCACAGGTACATGGATTCAGGGACATCCTGTAGGAGGAAGGATTCTGTTACACAGATGATATCTGAATGATCAGCAGCGGCCTGAATTGAGAGATCTATCATCGTTGTAGTTGCTGCTTCAGATGATGAAGGTCCAGTCATTTTGGGACAGTGGAGGTATTGAAAAGGTGTTGGATGGAGAGAGGAGTAGGTTAGGAGAGTGTGGGACGGGGGAAGACTGGAAGTCGGGAGGAGTGGGACAGGAAGGTGGGGGGGGGAGGGGGAAGTTGGTCAGGTACGGGACAAGAGGGAAGGCTGTTTGGGTGTGGGGTGAAAGGAGAGGGTGACGGGGGTTGTTGGATGAGTCGAAGGCTGCAGAAGAAGGGAAAGGCTCGACACTGCTTATCGTCATCCATGGTCCCATTCTCTGCTCTTCTCCATTGTCCACCCCATTATTATCGATCGTTCTATCTCTTATACCTTCCTTCGTAAGTGTCATCTAGTCTGGGTTAGTGGATTGGACTTATTCCCTTTCAAGTGATGGGTTTGCATCATCACCTCTGCCACCAAAAGGTGTGTTTTTACCCGTGTCTGTCTGTTTGTTACTTGGCGAAAATATTTTGCCGAGTGTGTTGGTCTGTAGCATCTGTTTGTCACACCATTTTTGTCCAGTTTTGAAGCAATCGTTGAAGTATGTAGGTGACCGGTCAAGGATAGCTATGTGCTTTTTTGGTCAGGATCCGGATACTAGAATTCTAAAACACCATCGGGAGATCGGGCCAAAAACGATATCACGATATCTCACAAAGTTATGGACTTCGGACGACACTAGGTGAACAGGTCGGGTGTGTGACAAGGACAAGTCAATTGGATTTTGGTTCAGGTGGGATACGAAACACAAAATGTTCAGAATGGCGGAGGTATGTGCTCTACCGAGTGCCGTTCTAGTTTGTTCTGTTTTGCCAAGTGTCGCTCGTTGAGTGATTTCTCGTTCGTTACTTGCGAAATCAGAGTTGCAAGTCCATTAGCTGCTCTGGTCCTGTTATGACATCTGTCTGTCTGTTTGTTTGTGTGTTTGTGTGTTTGTCTACCCTGTAGCAGCCACACCGTTTCAGCGATCATGACCAAACTGGGTACGGACGTCGGCCATGGTCCAACTCAGACACTTGTCGTTTTTGGTGAATCTAGGTCAAAGGTCAAGGGTCAAGGTCACCGAAAAACCGAAATTCTTATTTTCGCAATAATGTCCGCTAAAATGGTCGCATCGACTTCAAACCAAATCCAAAATGTGCATCTTCCAATTCTGCATCCAACCATACGTCTCATTTGGGGTGTCACACCAACACCCTTCTTAGCGGTCGGGGGTCGAATGTCAGGGGGGTCGAGTCAAAAATTTCAAATTGCGATAAAAACGTCATTTCGATCCCGATTGACTTCCAATTTGGCACGTGGTATCTTGGGACGAGTGTCCTATTATATGCCAAAAGTGATGAAATTTGGTTCAGCCACTTCCGGTTACCATGGCAACAAAGTTCAAGTGTTGTAAATTCGTTGTTATTGGTTTCATTCCAGGGAGGTTTGATCTCGCGCATGCATAGCTTGTCACTATTTGAAGTCACAAGGTCAAGGCAAATCTGGTGACCTTGAAAGATCAAACTCCAAGTTTTTGTTTTTTTCAGAGATCATGGAGGTATGACAAAGTTACTCCGGCAATTCCTTGCTCAACGAGCAATTTCATTTTTTCTGTCTGTCTGTCTGTTTCTTTGTATGTCAATTGCCTACAGGTCACAATTTTTCAACCGATCTTCACGAAATTTCACCACATGGTATAGTGCGTCATAAACAAGAAGCCTATTATTTTTGAGGTCAAAAGGTCAACACAGGCCAAAGGTCAACAAATTCATCAAATTTTTTAAATGCTCAATTTTCATCCGATTGACGAGAAATTTGAACAAGATTTACATATCTAATCAGGTCACTGAATTCAACCATCAATTATTATTGAGGTCAACATCGGCCAGATTTCTAAAGTCCTCAATTTTCATCCGATTGACTTAAAGTATGAAGAGGATTTATATTTCAGGTCACTGAATTCAACGAGCCAATTATTTCTCATGTCAACATGGAACAAAAGGTCAACATAAGCCCAAGGTCAACAACTAAGGTGGTATTTCTAAAATCCTCAATTTTCATCCGATTGACTTGAAAGCTGAATAGGATTATGCATATCAGGTTTGTCTGTTTATCATCTACAGGTCACAATTCTAAACCGATCTTCATGAAACCACCACATGGTAGAGTTTGTCACAAGCAAGAAGCCTTTTGTTTTTGAGGTCAAAAGGTCAACAACTTTGGTGAAATTTCTAAAATCCTCAATTTTTATCCGATTGACTTGAAATTTGAAGAGGATTTATATTTCAGGTCACTGAATTCAACCAGCCAAATATTTTGAGGTCAATATTGACCAAAAGGTCAACATAGGCCAAAGGTCAACAACTAAGGTGGTATTTCTAAAATCCTCAATTTTTATCCGATTGACTTGAAATTTGAAGAGGATTTGCATTTCAGGTCATTGAATTCAACCACCAATTATTTTGAGGTCAAATTTAGTTTATGGATTATGTATCGTGCTCTGCACAACATCTTCTTGTTTGTTTGTATGTATGTCAATCGCCTACAGGTCACATTTTTACTCCGATCTTCACCATCTGGTAGAGGTAGTGACAAGCTGGAAGCCAAATGTTTTTGAGGTCAATTGGTCACATAAATTGACAATTTTCCATCGATTAACTTGATATCTCTATTTATACTGAATATAAAAATGAAAAATACGGGTGGATGGTGAACCCTCGTTGTGATGAAGTCTTGGTCGACCCCTGCATGTCTATTAATTACGTAGTTTGAACACGAGTTGGACCATCACTACGTCTATTAATTACTTATTGTTTGACTTTGACTACGTCTATTAATTACCTTGTGGAAGAAATGAACTCAATTTCACCTTGGGTTCAGCATACAAAAGAGAATGTTTAATCACATTACGTTCGTGCGAACATAAAGGAGAAAAATATCTATCAATGAAACTCTCTCAAAGGAAAAACCCAAACCCAAGTCTTATATATCGAGTGGGGAAATAATTGAACAAATAGGATAAAATAGAAATAACTTTTTATTTATGAAAGAGTAACTATTCAAATAGTTCGAAATCAAAATAACTGCTTTCTGCAACAAGGAAAGGAGTGAAACAGTCTAAACAATGTCGGCAAGGCCCAAGTACAGCCAATCAGAAAAGAGCACTGCAGCCCCTTCAAAGTTCCACAGGGTTTGGAGATACAGATAGTTACACAGATCAAGGGAGTGAATCATTACTTCGATAAAGATGAAGTTGATAAAGAACATTGCATTCCGACCGAGATGCTCACAGGACCTCGGCAGCTTTTACAATGTCTCTGCACAAAAAGCCATCCATTATATTCATTAAATTTGTGAACTAAATAAGAAATATCTTATGTTATGTTTAATCATGCACTCATTGATATACTTAAGTCTTCCTGGGACTTATGCAACATTTCCAGGTTGTTACATAGTTTTAATCAAAAATGACAAATCAATATCAACTGAAGGCAGATGTATGTTTTACAAAAAGCAAATGTAACAGAATACATGGATAATCATGTTTACAACGGAATCCTCTCAACTGCAGCATTTTACTGAAGTTAAAATAATATTTTATGAGTAAGGAACAATGTCTTTGTTCATTCACACTTTGGGCTGGCAACACCAATTACAAATGCTTAAAGAGGAAATTTCTTCGACATCCCCCCCCTTATTTCAATTTGCATTGCATAATTGAAAATACATTGCCCCCCCCCCCCCACATGAGCACTTCTGTTTCCTGGGCATCAATCTCTCATCACAAATCATAGAGCCAAGCTCTTCATGTAGTCAGCCCTATCCAGCAGAGCAGGGGGCTTCAAGTGGTTGCACGGCTGGGCCTGCTTTAGGCCACCATAGTAAGAGTCGAAGTAGGCCCTTCGGCCATTCCAGTGAGGATCTACCCGGCATGGGCGATCTAGCCATTTTCAACACACCTGGGCGAAGAGTTCAGGGAACAAGGCTGATAAGTGCATTAAGGACAACATTTGTCCATAGTCACAGGATCTACTCATGACCTCAACCTATGCATTCTCAATCACAATTTTGCACAAGTTATGAAACTCTTCTTCAATATCAGGATCCATATAAGGAGACATTTGTTGAGAAACCATTTCAGGTGTCATTTTCCTCCCAAAGCATGAGGCAATCAGTGAGATTAATGTTGTAGTAGCACATTTAAAAGTACTACGATAACAGCAAGTAACATCAGTCCAATAAAATCCAATGCAACAATTTTGGCTGCCATCCTTCAAAGATCCGTTTTAGCCAAGAAAAAAGATTCCATCATTTGTATAATGATTATGAAAGTTAGCTTCTAATTCTTTAACTTTTCCCTTTTTTTCTCAAACTTGCAATGTGTTCTGATTTGTCTGGGATATAAGTACAACATTCAGACCCAATAAGAGCACAGGCTTTCCGCTGTGGAGCAAATACTAAATCCAAAGCAATTCGATTTTGCATCGCTGCTGTTTGCATTGCAATCATTTCAATATCTGCTGAACTATCCACAATTTCATTCGCAAACAGTTTCAAAGCAGCTGCCATTTTTATTAATTAATTGTTTTTTTCAGCTTAGCGCTTCCATGCCAAGTCAGGGAAAGATGGTCATGAAGGCCAAGTCAGTGTTAAAAAATATCCCACTTACTTTGTTGCAAAATTTGAAATGGGGAATGGGTAAGTATATGTACATGAGGTACCACATAACCCACAAAGCACGAACCTGTCCAATAAATCAGAAGCCATGTGTAGGCTCAGTTTCCACAAATAAAACAGGTGTTATTCAATGCTGCTTGTGGTCTCTGCACGATTTGAAATAATATAATTTTTACATTCTGACTTGCCAAACATTATATTCTCCGATGCCTTCTGCAAGAGGAATAATTCTGGTTTATCTTTTGTTTGTCTTACTACAAAATATGGAGGCATTTTACTTAAATTAACGTTAAGCCAGTACCAGCTACTATAATCAGTGAAAGCAATATAATTACAATACGTGGTACAATTTCTAATTCCATTAATTGATTTTATAATTGCTGCTTGGTCGAGTCATTCTTTTTCTATTTCTGTATTGTGGTTAATATAAATACCATGCTGATTTCCCTCATATACTGATTTCCCTTTAGAGTTAACTTATGATAACTAATATTATAATATTGACCAATCTGTCGATCAATTTAGTAACATAGACTATCTTCAATATAATGTAAGTACCTCAACTGAATGAATTATTTCAATTCTTAGTAACTTTTGTCTACCCTTAATTAATAGACCAACTCGTGTCACGAGGTCCACAGCGAGAGTGACTGATAATTAATATATTAACCAATCAATACGAGTTATTAATAACCAGCAGTGTGTCTCACTGTGATATAACCGATCATTTACCTGTGTTCCAACCTGCTGTTTTAAATTATACTGGCTGTTTTAAAGGCGCAGACTCTAATACTTTCACCTAATATAGACTCATTAACTCCGCAAATTCCGATCCATTTAAGGAGTTTGAAAAAATAAATTGGGAGAATACTCTGTCAGTTAAGGACCCCAATGTAGCTTGTAATACATTTGAATTAAGATAATGAGCAATGTAGCTGATTGAAGATTTATTTATCTGATAAATGTTTACCAACCTGCATTTCCAAAACCAAAAACTATTAAACGAAATCCCAGATGACTGATGGGCTTCCAAAATCGATCAAGCACAAGACGAGGTTGTATAAAAATAAACATTAAACTTCAAATATCCTTCATCAACCTTCAACTGAAAATTCCTTCAAAACCTTCAAATCCAAATTCAAACTATTTCGAAACAAGCTTAATCCATTGACGAGACAAGCAAAACAAAATCACCACAAAGAGTAGCCCTCCCAGTACAACTCAAATACCAAAGGAACCTAGTCTATAATCAACCTATTAATTCAGCAAAAGAACCATGAAGGTTTGAATACAATCATGAATTGTAATGGAGAAAAAGAAACAATCAATACGAAACAATCTTTGGTGCTCTCAATGAGTGCTTTTTTTTTTTTTTTCAACTGAAATAGGTCCTTTGCGAGACAGCTCAATTCCACCAGGTCAAGTTGATTTGTATTGTTATTTGAACGACCCTTACTTGAATTCTAGTAAGGCCCCTGGTTTGGATGAGCTGAGTCTGAAAGTAATTAAGTCAGTTACCGTACACACCCCCCAATAGTTGCCAAGTCTCCCCAATGTTTATGTATGTGATGACCAACCCAGTAAGCAGGTGTGTGAAAATCACTTTTCTGATGAATACACATGCAAACATGAGCATGAGTATCACTCATTCATCTTATTGACCATGAGAGAACCCCACCATCCAGGTCAAAACACACTGGTGTGCTGTTGGATATAAATAATTCAAAGCTGGGTTGCACATTGCTACATTAATTAAACAGGAGTCATTAAACAGAAAATAAGAAAGGCTATCATCGTAATCACAGGGCGGTCATTTAGGAGTCCTTCTCAGGATTCCTCACGCTCTGGGATCTTTTGCAGTGGGAGGAGTGGGTTCATGCTGCCCGGCCTTGACATTTTACAGCAGTGTGAGTTGTCGAGCTGCAAGACTTGACAGTGCCCCCAGACCACCTTGGCTGCAGAGCGTTCTTTCTTTACGATTCTTTATAGACAAAGTCACCAGTTTTGAAGCTTTGGCAGTCAGTGGTAGCTGGGTCCTGGCAATGCTTCTTTCACCTGCACATATAAATTTCTGACAGCAAAACATTAAATGGTGACATCTATCCCTTTTATACTTAATGGAAGTGAAAATGTCAAACTCATTGGTCTTCCATTATAAACTCATGTGGGCAAATGCCCGTTTTCAGCTAGAGGTTGATCTCATTGACAATAAAGTTACAGGGAGGCACCTGGCCAATTTCAACTTGTCTGGCTGTAAACAAATTTTCCCAGTTCATTTTTATTTTTAGAATCATCATCAAATTTGCATCTGGATATTACCCATAAATCTCTTTCCGCAATATTAATGACTGCTTGCAAAGCAGGAACATCGTCAAGAGAAGGAGCAATTTTTAAAACATATGTTGCAAGGAAGCTGGTGTTAAAACATATTGAGACACCAATAGGGAGTTTTGGGAAATGGGTTGTGACTTTAGCAGCTTCGCATTTAGCCGAGAATCATCATTAGTCCCATCTGTGTGGGCATCACACTTGATAACTGCAATTTGGGAGGGCAATAGGATTGCCTGTAACAAGTTAGCAATTAACTGACCATTCTTTACCGGAGTGCCGGTGGATGTTATAAATCCTCGTTCACACCACAAGGCACCAAAATAATGCACAATGCCATCCGCAGTGGGAAGGAGAGAGAGGCAGGACTCAACGATGAGCACAGCTGAATTGTAACACTTGGTGTGGTTCTCGAAAACAAGTTCACACATAGCAACCCGCCAGTCATTTACAGCTCTTAAGTCCTGAACAAAACGCTATTTAATTAATCTTTTCTCATAATGCCGGTGGTAGCTAGCCCACCCCGAGTGAAGGATACCATGGGATCTTTAACATTCACAAACTAATGCCAGCCTTTCTAACTAGACCCCTTCTGAAATATATTTTATTGTTTGACATTTACATTTCACAATTTAATCAGCATTTCTATTTCACAAACCAAGACTGTATGGTATTTCCAAAATAAATTAAATTGACCAACCACCTGCGCCTCATCCACATGCATGAATGTCACAGCCGTGCGACATCACCACATATATCTTGAATTCAAGCAGCTATTCAAATGTGAATTTGGATGCGCAAAATCCACGAAATACTATTCCAAAAATTCCGACGTGATTTTTTTTGTATTTAAAAGAAATAAACTTATTAATTATTTAAAAGAAATAAACGCTCCACAGCGTGTCCGAATGTACGAACTCTGGTTTTTCTCAGATATAAAGCTTCAATGTTCGCGTATGGGACACTTACTTCAACGTCTATCTGAGGGACAGCACATACATTGATGTCCTGCCTACAAAACACAGGGATTCCAGTTGATAGCTAAGCTGAGATTCAAACACAAGCTCAGTGGAGAGTGTGCGTACCTCTCGACTTAACATGTCACCCCAAGACAAAAATATATGCATTATTATTATTATTTTATAACAGACCTACAAATGATTCTCTTTTATTTATTACATATGCAACGTACAGTGTTAAAAGCCAAAATAGCATGCAAAGTTATCTCATGCGACTGTCCAAACAGCGAGAAAGCCCGAGCTTTAATCCATTCTCCAACCCACGGCCTAACCGCGCAGCACGAGTGATGAATTCTCACATGCTCACAATTCGGAACACGATCACCATCAGCCTCTCCCCACAAACATTCCATTCGTGCATCATCTGGAGCAATGCAAGACATAACATTATTCATGACTCAAGACATACTAAAATTGCCTGTCCAGAAGTTAAGGGAATATTCAAAACTGCACCGAGACACGTGTGTGCATATCTGAGGGATATTTTAAGCATCAAACGTGATATGTAGTAATGCTCAAACAGCAAACAGAAGGGATCAAGAACGCACACAACTTTTATAATGTCTGTGCACAAAAGGGCATGCATTATTTTCATTAAATTTGTGAACTGAATAAGAAATATCTAAAGTTATATTTAATCATGCACTAATTGATACACTTAAGTCTTCCTGGAACTTCTGCAACATTTCCAGGTTGTCACATAGTTTCAATCAAAAATGACAAAACAATGTCAACTGAAGGCAGATGTGTGTTTTACAGTAAGCAAATGTAACAGGATACGTGGATAATCATGTTGACAATGGAATCCTCTCAACTGCAGCATTTTACCGAAGTTCAAATAATGTTTTATGAGTGAGGAGCAATGTCTTTATGCATTCACACCTTGGGCTGGTAACACCAATCACAAATGCTTGAAGAGGAAATTTCTTCGACAATCTCTATCAATTACGGTCTATTGGAACAAAACTTTTAGAAATGTGGACCTTGAGATCCCCTTGAGGAAACATTTCGACCTCTTAGACCCTGAAGACCCGTAAGACCCCAAATACGTTTTATAACCCGAATAACCTTTAAGACCCTTAAGACCCCAAGGGCCATTAAGACCCCATACACCCTATATACCCCATTAGAACATTTTGACCCCATTGGACCTTCTCTCTGAGGGCCTTCTGCAAAAAACACTTGATGGTCACCAGTCATAATCAAAAGACCCCTCATTGGTAAACCACATCAGTACTAAGCTAAATTACTTGTTTGGTCAGGTCAGATTACATCTTTGACTTGGTACAGGTACCATGTAAACCTGTACTAGCCTGTTCCATGGTCGGGTTGTCGACGACAAAACCGTCTCCCCCACCAGGTTTCCCGGTGAGGAGGGTGTATGATATGGACACCCAGCAGGATTAAAAACAAAACCTGTCAAAGGGCGGAGGAGCTCCTTGTGAGCCAACGGCCTTCCATATCTAGTGTGCAACTGTGTCTGCGGACGTTCTCCTGCAGTTGGGTTCCTTTCTTTTTTAGGAGGTTAGTGGCAGGATTTGCACTCCGCAAAACCACCATAAAATCGTTCACTCCGCAAAACACAATAAAAAACACAAAGAAAATTGAAAACCCACTCCGTGGGGGTACCTCCTGTGCAGCTGCCCTCCGCAGGGCAGCTCACCAGATGACGGGATTGGGGCAAAGCCTTCGGGACCCCCACTCTTTGATGAGAGGAGGAAAAACATGGGGTAACCTTTCCGGGTCAGATTGCAGGAGCGTGTTTCGGGGTGGTGCTGAGGCGTCACCCACCAGAGGGTGGTCTCCTTGGGTTAACCTGATGTGGTCCCTTCGGGTGGGTGTCTGGAATGTCCTATCCCTAAGAGAGGATGATCACCTGTCTCTGTTATCATCTGAGCTCAAGCGCATGGACATCGGTAATGCAGCACTCTCTGAGGTTCGTAAACCGGATAGTGGCGAAATCATGGCCGGTGGCTACACGTACTCTTGGTCTGGTCACTCTGATGGTTACCATGCCCAAGGAGTCGCTGTACCTGTGTCCAATAGGTTGACTCCAATGATAACTGAGGGAACACTGGTCAACGAGTGTATTATGAAACTATAGATTTGTCACTTCTTGGGTGTCGTTTCCATGGTCTCTGTTTTTGCTCTGAGTGAGACGAGTGATCTCTCCATGAAGGACGCATTCTATGTAACGCTCGAGTCTGTGGTTGATCAGTGCCCCAGGCAAGATACTCTTCTAGTCTTGGGGGATTTCAATGCGTCGACTGGAACTGATAAGGATGGTTATGAGACATGTGTTGGTCCCCGTGGGTCTGGAACTGTGAACCAGAATAGCACTAAGTTCCTTGACTTTTCAAGAAGTCGTGGACTTAGGGCGGCTGGTTGATGGTTTCAGCGCCCACAGGCTCATCGATGGACTTGATTATTCCAATGCTGGTGGTGTGGCAAAGGAGATTGACTACTACTCAGCGGACGCATCCGAGATAGAGTTCACAATGTCGCGCCATGAATCTTTGTCCATCATCAGTGTCTGCAAGTCCGTGATGTCATGCTGGATATCCCTTGTTACGTAGTCGATGTAGTTCAGTGGCCTTCTTCCTCTGCTTGGGCAAAGCAATCTCAAGCAGATCATGTCAGATATAATTTGGTCTTTGGCACAGAAACAGTGACTAGCAAAACGTGTTCTGCGATGAGCTACAATGGTAGAAATGGGTGGTATGTCTCTGTAGATCTCTGCTTTTGTTCTGTGTTCCTGCCAGCTGATGTTCTGAACTCTCATAAGAAGCAGAGTATATGTGCCATCGAGCCAGTCCTGCAGGATCTTCTTCATGATCCATGTCTCTGATCCATATAAGAGTATGTTCTCTCTGCAAGCTCTAAAGAATGCAAGTTTGGTCGATCTTGAAATGTTAGACTGCCAGATGTGCTGCAGCCTATTACATGCACTCCAGGCTTTACCTTTGCGTGATGTGAAGTCCTTCTTGGAGTCAGCTACATAAGACCTGAAGTACTTAACGTCTTAGACTTCATTTGGTTGTGAGCCATCCTTGGAGAAGATTGGTAGATGATCGGCATCCTCATTTACTGCCATGTATTCTGTTTTCTTGGCATTTAGAAACAGACCAACCTTAGCTGAAGCATCCTCAACAGAAATTAGAACGTCTTGAGCATCCTTCAAAAGGAGATTGACCATATGCTCAGTGATGGTCGCTGGACGATGATCGAGAACTGCAGGGTCTACCGGAGTGCTCAGTTCCTCAATACTGACCACCGGCTTATTGTAGCAACTCTTAAGTTGCAGCTTAAATCCGGGAGAATGGTACCATCGCAGCTGAAGTTGGACGTTGGCAAGCTCAAGGATGAGAGGGGTAGTTGAGGTTTTTTGGTGAGTGGGGATTTTTTTTGGGGGGGGGGAGGGGTCAGTGTGCTTTGGGGAATCCTGAAGAGTTGTGGTGTGCCTTCAAGACTACCATCCTTGATGTGACCGTGGATGTCTTGGAACTCAACGTAGGGCGAAGAAGAATTTTGTCTCTCAAGGGACACTGGATACCATTGACCAGAGTCGCAGGGCCAGGCTGAATATCAGAGCTGAGCTGTTCAGGGAGTTGATGCATAAAACTGTACGTGTGCTAAGCGTGGACAAGGAGGCCTATGTGCGAGGAATCCGTGAGGGGTAGACGGTAGAGCATCTCCTGTGGTCAGGTGATTCTCGTCCTGCTTACCCGGGAATTTGCGCATTGAGTTCCTTCAAGCCCATCCCTCGGTATACTGCAGTTAGAGCGGTGGGTGGTGTGCTCTTGACAGAGGAGTCCGAAGTGAAAGCCCGTTGGGCCGGTTACTTTGAGTGGTTGTAGCAGGCTGATCCACCAGCTGTTGAGTTGGATGTCAGGGGTATTGATATCCCAATTGTTGACCCTCCAATAAACTGTGATCCACCTTCGTTTGTGGAAACACAGGTCAATGTGAACCAGTTGAAATGGGATAAAGCTCCTGGGATCTTTGGTTTCCATGCTGAACCTCTCAAGGCTGGTGGAAATGCTGTACTCATGTCATTGCATGCAGTTCTGTGCTCTGCATGGAACACAGGCATCATCCCAACTGACTGGAAGAGGGGCCTTGTCCCTATCTACAAAGGGAAGGGTGATGCCAAGACTGCAACAACTACCGAGGGGTGACGCTGCTCTCAGTGCCGGGCAAGGTCTTTGCTCGGATAATTCTTGATAGGGTTTGCCACCATCTGCTTGAGCACCAGCGCCCAGAGCAGTCAGGCTTTACACCAAAGAGGTCAATGATTGACCGTATCCTTACTCTTCGGGTCCTCACCGAACACAGGTGAGAGTTTCGGCAGGGGCTGCTTGCAGCCTATGTTGATTTCTGTTGAGCGTTCGATTCAGTGAATCGGGTTGCCCTCTGGAGGATTATTGGTCTTCGTGGGGTGCCACCAAAACTGATTAATCTGATGTCTGAACTATACTCTGGTACTGAGAGTGCTGTGAGATGTGGTGATGCCATCTCTGACTTATTTCCAGTTGTTACTGGAGTTCGTCAGTGGTGTGTACTGGCCCCCACACTTTTTAGCGCTTTGTGCGGACTGGATTCTGGGGAGGATGTTGGAGAGATGAAGCTGCGGTGAATCGTTTGGGAATGTCAAGATCTCTGACCTCAATTTCGCCGATGATGCAGCCATCTTTGCGGAGACCTTGGATATCCTTTTGGGGGCCCTCGAGGTGCTGAATCAGGAGTCGGAGCCGCTGGGATCACGGGTTTCCTGGGTCAAAACTAACATCCAGGCTTTCAATGACATATTGGATGCTGCTATCTTGTCTGTACCTGTTTGTAGTGAGGATGTTGAGGTTACGGAGAAATTCACTTACCTTGGCAGTGATATTCATGTCTCTGCAGGAAGTGAGCCAGAGGTGAATAGACGTCTGGGTCGGGCCTGGGGAGTCATGGATTCACTGGATCATGGGATGTGGCGCTCGCTATCGGTCGCGATGCAGGAGGATGAAAGTCCGAGTCTTCAGTTCCTTGGTGCTTCCAGTCTTGCTCTCTGGATGTGAGACTTGGACTCTGACCAGGGATCTGAGATGGAGACTTAATTCCTTTGGTACCGGGTCTCTTCGGAGAATCCTTGGCTATCGCTGGTCGGGCTTTGTGTCCAATTAGCAGTTGCTGAGACTCAAATGAGATTTGTTACCTGCATTGTGCATGAGCGTCAGCTGGGGCTGCATGGACATGTGGCTCATTTTCCTGATGCTGATCCTGCTCACCAGATTCTCTCAGCGAGGGAGCCTCGTGAGTGGAGGAGGCCAATCAGGTTGATCATAATCTCAAGGAGATGGGGATGGGCCAGGCATCTGGATGGAGGATGGCGAGACGGAGGTCCCTGTAGTACTTGCGGAAAGTGGACACAGAGACGCGCTGCTCTAGCGCTTGCTTTCATACCTGACCTAACCTGACCAAGCTAAGAGTGAGCAAAATAGAATCAATTAAGTAATTTTCTCTTTATTTTTTTTTCAGGTTCTGTTCATCTTGGTTTGTGGTATTGGAAAAAGTCTCACTTGGAATAAAAAAAGTTCCATGTGGAATAAAAAGTCCCACTTGGCAAGGAAGCAAGTCCCACGTGGCAAGGAGGAGAGTCCCACGTGGCAAGGAGGAAAGTCCCATGTGGAAAGGAGGCAAGTCCCACGTGGCAAAGGGAGAACGGTGTCCATCGCAACAATTTCACCCCATTATAATAAAATGGGAACTTTTTGTTGATTCTATTATTGTCAAACATCAGGAATTTTTCAAGACATCAGATTGAAACTTACATCGTTTATTTGCACGCATGTGTAGTATATGTGTGTAAAATCTGGTCATAATTAGTCAAAGGTCAATGCCATCCAAAACATGTAAAACGCCTCTTAGGCAACAATTACAAAATGCATTGACCAAATTTGTTATACACAACATTCCATCATATAAAACACATGAAAGTTCAAATTTTCTAAATCACCAAATTGCTGTTTCCATGGCAACTATTGTTTATTTGGATTTTGTAAGTATTGTGCTCTGCATGACATCTTTCTTGTTTGTTTGGTACTTGCGAATTCGAAGATTTGCAAGTATATTGGTTTGTCTTGTCTGTGATTATGTTTGTTTGTCTGTCTGCCTGTCAATCGCCTATAGGTAACAATTTTAAACCAATCTTCACGAAACTTCACAAAATGGAAGCGTTGGTCATAAGCAAAAAGCCTATTGATTTTGAAGTCAAAAGGTCAACACAGGCCAAAGGTCAACAACTCTCTCAAATTTCGAAAATCATCAATTTTCATCCAATTGACTTTAAATTTGAAGAGGATTTGCACATCAGGTCAAGGAATTCAACCACCAATTATTTTGGAGGTCATCAAGGCGAAATTCCTAAAATTGTCAATTTTTGTTCGATCGACTTGAAATTTGAAGATAATTTGCACATCAGGTCACTGAATTCAACCACAAAATATTTTTTTTGCTCAAATTTCTTGGAGAGGATTTCACAAGTATCATGCTCTGCATGACGTCTTTCTTGTTTGTCTATTTGTCTGTGAACATATCTTTAAAAAAGTAGTGGACAAATTCAGACGAAATTTGGTGATCAGAATAGGTGCGTGAAAGGATGAATTGATTCAATTGTAATGAATATCCAGATAGGAGAATTTTTAAAAGTGATTCTTCACCGTTGAGAGATGGCGCCAAAAATTATACTCGATGTAGCATAAGATTTCAAAAACTTGGTGGACGGATTATGACAAAACTCGGTGGACGAGTTGGGGAGGTGGCAAGAACAGGCCGATTAGATTTTGGTTAAGGTCCGGATACAGATTCAGCCTATCAGTGGGGTGCAACATGTAAACTATTCAGCCTGACGGAGATATGCGCTCTACCGAGTGCTGTTCTCGTTTGTTACTTGCAAAATCGAAGATTCGCAAATATATTGGTTGGTCTGGTCTGTTGTTCTGTCTGTTTGTTTGGTTGTCAATCACCTGCAGGTCACATTTTGACTATGATCTTCACGAAACTTAACCACCTGGTTGAGGTTGTGACAAGCTGGAAGCCTATTGTTTTGAGGTCAATCGGTTAAAAGGTCATGGTAAGATAAAGTCAATTTTAATCCAATTCACTTCATATCTATTTAATATGTAATGCATATAAAACCGAAAAACATGGATGGACGTGTGAACCCTCATATATGTGAAGTTTTGGTCGACTCATGAGAGTATGTCTTTTAATTACAAGCTGTTTGAACATGAGTTGGACATCAGTACATCTATTAGTTACTTATTATTGGACGTCGATAAATTACTGAATATTGGAACATACCTTTTCGACCTGTAGACCTTACATTTTTCAGACCCCTTTAGATATTTTGAGACCCTTTAGACTCTGACTCCTGAAGACCTTCACACCCTTTAGATCACTTACACCCCTTGACCTTGAGAGCCATTAGACCTGCTCTGGGCACTTTAGACCCCTTTTGACTCCTTTGACCCCAAAGACCATTCAGACCCCGTTAGACTTAATGTCTGAGGGCTTTCTACAGTAACACGTGAAGGTCACCAGCCATAAGCAAAAGCCCTCTTCCCCCTTATGGTAAACCACCTCAGTACCAAACTAAGAAGGTGCAAAATATAATTAATTAGTGAATTAATTTTATCTTTCTTATTTTTCAGGTTCTGCTCATTTTGGTTGGTAGCACAGCGAAAAGTCCCACGTGGCACAGATATCCCATGTGGCAAAGGGAAAACACTGCATGACAACAATTGCACCCCCATTAAAATCAAATGGGATTTTTTTTTGTGATTTTATTATTGCCAAACCTCAATAATTTTTCATGACATCACATTTTAACTTACACGGCTGAATTGTACGCAGCTGTAGTGTATGTGTATAAAATCTGGTCAAAATTGGTCAAAGGTCAAGATCAATGCCATCTAAAACATGTAAAACACCGATTAAGCCAGAATTAGAAAATGTATCGACCAAATTTGTGATGGACAACATTGAATCAATGCAAAACACTTGATAGGTCAAATTTTCGAAATTACCAAATTGCTGTTTCTATGGCAAATATTTTTTTTATTTGGATTTCGCAAGTGCCGTGCCATGCACGACGTCTTTCTTGTTTGTCTGTCCGTGAGCAAGATGTCTCAAAAAGTAATGGACGAATTTGGACAAAGCTTGTTGGACAGATTGGGTGTGTAACAAGGACGAATTGATTCGATTTTGGTGAAGATCCAGTTCTGAGAGTTTTTTTTTAATTTTACAAGTGATTCGTCACCATTGAGAGATGGGGCCAAAAACGATATAGAGCATGATATTTCAAAAAGTTGTGGATGCAGTATGACAAAACCTGGTATATTATTTGGGTAGGTGACAAGTACAAGCTGTTTTGATTTTAAGGATAGGATGTAGATCCGGCCTATCAGTGGGATACAAAACAAACTGTTCAGCCTCGCGGATGTATGGCAAAGGGATTATTCGAGTTTACTGTTGCTTTCATTGTGTTTAGTTTTGTTTCTGCAAAGTGATCTTTACAATGACAGGTTTTGGAATCGTCACTCCCAAATCAATGCAATTCCAACCTTATGCCCTTTTCTTCTCACCTGTATGAATTTTCTCATGTCTTTTCATTGATGAGAAACTTGCAAAATCCTTGGTGCACACAGAACACTGGTATAGCTTCTCACGTTGGTTATCTCCATTCCCAGGTTTCAGAAGGTGGGAGGAAGTTCTTCCAGAATTCAAAAACACCACCTCCTTTTTCAGTTAAAGGAACATTATTCATGAAATAATTTGTGAAACTTCGTTGTCATAGCTTCGTTGTAAGAGCTCTGTTCAAAACCTTCACCGACCTCTGACTGTGTTTGATTCTGTTTTTGTTTTCCTGTGTAGTATCCATCATTTTCACCTGTTTTTGGAAGTGTGTTGCTAAATGGATTAATGATCCCTGTTCTGGTTTGTTGTTTTCTTCCTCGTGTACAAATCTCATCCGATAGTCTGTTGAGCGCTTCATATACTCCACTAGTCCAACACGATGTTCTGCACACTTGGTTCAGCTCAATCAAACCACCTCCTCCCTCTCGCCTCAATAAGTACAACCTCAGTATGCATTGGATTTTGAAGAACATCTTTTGAATAGTTCAAAGTTTCCTTGTTTTGGTGTCGAAATTGTTGATCTCCAAATATGGCCAGTTTATAATTGCACAGCTATATTGGAATACCAGCACTTGAAGTTGGTTTATTGCTTTGGGTTTGTTTCTTGGGGAGAGGGATGGCTTCAGAATGAGTCGCATTCTGCGTAAATACTCTGTGCTGATTATTTTACGCAGTTTTGTGTTGTATCAGGGGGCCTTCTTCTATTCCTAAGTATTTCTGGGATGCTTCGTTTTCTCGTCCCTGTATCGTTGTGCTTTCATCGATTGAGATGTTGTCTGTTATTTTTGTTTTTCCTTGTATAAATGTGCACTTGGCACATTTGTCTAGACGAAACTCCATTCGGATGTCCTCAGAGTACTGCTTTACTAGTTTCAGTTGATCTGTCAATTTATAATTTGGGGTGAAGAGTTTTAGATTGTCCATCTGCAATAGGTGTGTCACCTTTCTTGTTTCTTTGATCATTTTTTCTGTTGCTTATCAGATTGTATCCATGTCCTTGTTCATCGATGAGGTTACTCAGTGGGTTGAGAGCCAGACAAAACAGGAGTGGGGGAAGGGATATCACTTTGTAAGATATCACATCGCATGTTTATTGCTGGGATTTCAATCTTTCCTTCTGGGTGAGGGGGTATCAGAGTTGTGTTCCAGAATGTCATTGCTTTCTCAATCAGTGTGACTATCTGAAGGTAAATTTTGTATACTTGCATACATTTTATAATCCATGAATGTGGGACACTGTCAAAGTCATTTTTGTAATCAATCCAGGCTGTTGGTCGGTGGGTTTGTCAGAGCCTGCATTTTTTGAAGAAGATTTTATTTAACAATAAATGGTCTATTGCTCCATAACATCCTCTCTTACATCTTTTCTGTTCTGCCTCAAAAGCACCTTGTTGAGTGAGGTGGTCGTAAACTGTATCGGTGATTATACCTGTTAAAGTTTGTATGTTGTTGGTCTATATTTGTTGGGTAGATGGGTTTCTTCAGGGTTGGGAAACAGAAGAGTGTTGCCTTCTGTGAGCCATTCGTCCATTGACTTGTTCCCCTTGGATGAGCTCGTTAAATGTTTGAGCATAGCGAGGGTAGAGAGCATCTAATTGCTTTAGCCAGAAGTTTGGAATCCCATCCGGGCCTGGGCATTTGAAATTCGGCGCTTTTTTTGAGATGTTTTCGAGTTTTTTTTTTTCCTCGTCAATTGTCAGTGGGTGCATTTCCTGTAGCTGCTGCTTTTTATCTTCCAAGCGTCGTATCCACTCCGCTTCCTTCTTGTGTTCTTTTTCGTCTTCAAATACACCTTTACAAAACTTTTCTACGTCTTCTTTTTGAGGAGTCGTCGTCACATTTTTTTCCCGAGCTCGCAGTAGAACTTTTTCGGGTTGTTTTCAAACTGTTCATTTTGATTTCTTCGATTGTTAGCCTCATCATCGTTTATTATTTTCCCGAGCTGTTGCATTTGGAGGTTATTATGGGCACGAAATGGATTTCTCTCCTGTGTGCAATTTTTGATGCTTGGATAAACCTGCCAACTGAGCAAAGACATGAGGACACAAAGAACACTTGTAGGGCTTCTCTCCCGTGTGTATTCTTTGATGTTCAGACAAATGTGTCGAACGAAAAAACGCCTTATTGCACACAGAGCACTTGAATGGCTTCTCGCCGGTTTTTCTTTGATGCATTTTCATTTCTGAGATGCGAGCGAAAGCCTTGTCGCACACGGAGCACTTGTGTGGTTTCTCGCCGGTGTGTGTCATTTGATGAAAGCGTAAATGTGAAATAAAAACGAAAGCCTCATTGCACACAGAACACTTGTAGGGCTTCTCACAAGAGTGTATTCTTTGATGTCTTTTCAAATCTGAGACGAGACTGAAAGCTTTGTCGCACACAGAACACTTGTGTGGTTTCTCTCCGGTGTGCCACTTTTGATGCTTCCATAAACCTGGCGATTGAGCGAAGGCCTTAGGACACAAAGAACACTTGTAGGACTTCTCTCCACTGTGTATATTCTGATGTTGTTTTAAAGATGACGACACGGCAAATGATTTGTCGCACACAGAACACTTGTGTGGTTTGTCTCCCGTGTGCAATTTTTGATGCGTGTACAAACTTGCCGATTGAGCGAAGGTCTTAGCACACAAAGAACACTTGTAGGACCTCTCTCCACTGTGTATTTTTTGATGGTGTTTTAAAGCTGATGACAATGGAAATGATTTGTCACACACAGAACACTTATAGGGCTTCTCATTAGTGTGTATTATTTGATGTCTTTTCAATTCTGAGATAAAAGTGAAAGCCTTGCTGCACAATGAGCACTTGTGTGGTTTCTCTCCCGTGTGCAGTTTTCGATGCTTGTATAAACCTGCCGAATGAGCAAAGACCTTAGGACACAAAGAACACTTGAAGGGTTTCGCATCACAGTGTATTCTTTGATGAATGTGTAAAAGTGAAATAAAAAAGAAAGCCTTGTTGCACACAGAGCACTTGTATGGCTTCTCATTAGTGTGTGTTATTTGATGTCTTTTCAATTGCGAGGTGAAACTGAAAGCTTTGATGCAAAATGAGCACTTGTGTGGTTTCTCTCCTGTGTGCAATTTTTGATGCTGGGACAAACTTCTCAATCGAGGAAAAGCCTTCAGACACAAAGAACATTTGTAGGGTTTCTCACGTTTATTCTCACTGTGTATTTGTCGATGAACATATAAATTTGATGAATGACCAAAAGCCTTCAGGCAGATAGAGCACTTGTATGGCTTCTCGCCGGTGTGTGTTCTTTGGTGTCTTTTCAACAGGGAGATGGTATTGAAATTCTTGCTGCACGACGAGCACTTGTATGGCTTTTCACCTGTGCGTATTTTTTGATGTAGTTTTGACGATGACAGAGCAAGTGGTTTGTCACACACACAACACGTGTGTGGTCTCTCACTTCCTTGGATATTCTTGACGGCGTCTGTACGTTTAAAACCGTGGCTGTATGACACATTGCTGAATTTGTCAGTTTCTTCACAAACAGTCTGTGTCATCTGCTGATTGGAAACGTTTGCATCGAATAACTGGGAACACTTGGAACAACAAACCGGTTTCATTTGTTTCTCTGCAAAGACAGGTCACAAAAAGCATCATAATTTCAACGAACATTGAAATATATAGCATGATTGGCAAATAATTCACCCAGATTACATTATGAAACATTGGTCACATTTCTGTACTCCACTCAAGGCACATTATCCAGGAAGGATAATAAGAATAAGGCCAAAAAAAAAAATGTTGCATTGGCGTAACGGGTCACTGAAAAATAGGGTAGGTCGGTCGGGATCTTTTTTTATTTTTTTTTATTTATTTATTTTCCTAATAAATCCCTCCCAAAATCTCCCCCGACTCGAGTACCACCCTTTTTGTCGGCGGGTTCTGTCCGAAACACTTCCGGGTTTTTGCAATCGCAATCAACAAGATACTTGAAAACGATAGCAAAACAACAAAAATAGCAATAAAATAGGGTCGGCAAAATTTTTCGATAGCAAAAAAACAAAAAAAAAAACGTAGGGTCGGCGGAATTTTTAGGGTCGGGCGGGTTACGCCAATGCAACATTTTTTTTTTGGCCTAAGGCTGCACGTCCTGAAGCTCACCTCGATCAGGAGCAACACCCACTTACAACCCCCGCAACATCTCCTTAGACCCTGATTTTTTTTTTTTCATGCCGTGAACAAACCTTGGTGCCTCATGCATGATGAAGGTTGAGGTCAAATTTCATTGAAATTGCGTGTGTAGTTTCAGAGAAGAGAGCAAATAACTATTTTGGGGGGGTCAAACCCCCCCCCCATAGATCCCCTTAATGAGCAGAGATTTTGATGCAGTCAATACACCTTCGCCAGGCATCAGATTTCAAGCTTGTGGCCAAGTTTCATCAAATTCCTGCTTGATCCTAGCAATAATGACTAATGTGTTTCTGGACTGACTGACTGACTGATCTATGGACACTGCTTGATCGCATACTCACCTGACTAAAGTCCAGGTGAGCTAAAAATGGAAAAAAAAATCAAAATTGGAAGAACAGAGAGATTTTCAGAGCTTTGCTCTCGACAACATCCATAAAAGAGATGAGCAAGAAAGAGGTACCAGGCTACAAAGGAGAATATACTCCACAGTGCTCTGAAAAGGATCCATTGACTGTGAAGAGTTGTGCTCAAGTTTCACTGAAATTATGTGTGTAGCTTCAGAGAAGAGGGCAAATACTTCCTGAAAATTATTTATTATTTCCTGAAAATATCTGCTGTTCTTACTCCACTCCAATCGGTTCATCTGACCACGTGCTTGTCAAAGTAGACGTCTCTCTGGCTGTTATTAGAGAACCACCTCAGCGCCGTCGAGTCTGGCATTTCACTCAAGCAGCCATCAAACTTCTAGACTGGTCTCCCATCGCTACTTCCTCCGACATCAACTCGTCCTGGGAATTCTTTCAAAGAAACTTGCTCTCTCTCATGCACAGATTTAGGGAATCTCCTCTTCAGTTGTCATACCCTTCCTCCCGCCCTTGGTACACTGAAGCTTGTGGTGAGGCAGTTGTCCTGAACCAACTTCCCTTCGCCTCATGGAAGGTTAATCTAACTGAAGGCAATCCCAGTTCCTTCCACAAAGCTTGGAACAAGTGTGTGTCTACCCTTAGGTAAACCAAAAAAAACAACATCTGGCTTATTTCAAGTCTGAACTCTCAAACCTGTCTGCCTCCTCCAAATCCTGGTGGTATCTCGGTAAGTCTGTTTCTGGTGTATGTTCCCCCTCCATCCCCTCCCTTACCTCAAATGACCACACAGCTGACACTGCACATGAAAAGGCAAAATGCCCAAACTTGGTGTTTGCTTCTAAATCTTGTGTCCCAAACCCATCACTCGGTCACACCCAGCTGTTCCTGGACTGTGTCCTTTTCTTCTGACAAAGTGGAGAGCTTGCTGTCAACCCTCGATTCAGAACCGGTCCAGACGGCATCAGCCCACGTGTCCTAAAAACCTGCTCTTCTGCTATTGCTCACCCTCTCTCTGTTCTATTCACCCTCTCATTTGCTCAAGGTCATCTGCCATCTGCTTGGAAATCAGCAAACATCACCTCCCTGCATAAAAAAAGTGCAAAAACAGATCCCTACAACTTCAGACCAATCAGCCTTCTCCCAATTATCAGCAAGGTTTTGGAATCCATCATCACTTCAGACATTAGATCCTTCTTCTTCTCCAATGGCTTGATTTCCAATCATCAATTTGGATTTGCTACTTCTACTGTCCCAACAATGGATGAGATCCTCAATGCCAGATATGAAATCAGAGCCATCTCCCTCGACATATGGTGTGCTTTCGATACGGTCTGGCACCCTGTCCTGCTCACCAAACTCTCTACCAATGGTATCCAAGGACATCTCCACTCATGGCTCGCAGACTTCCTCTCCTGTCGCAGTCAACGTGTGGCCCTTAATCGAGTTCTCTCATCCTCATCTCTCATCCTGGAGTTCCTCAAGGCAGTGTTCTGGGCCCTGTTCTTTTTATGGTTTTCATCCATGATCTCTCTGTAAAATCCTCTTTATCTATTTGCTGATGACTCCACCCTCTGCCGTACCATCTGCCATCCCTCATATCGTCAAGCAGCAGCTTCTTCACTCTCTGCAGATCTGGATAAAATCACAAGCTGGTCCAACATGTGGAACACGTCTTTCAATCCTGACAAATCTCACACTCTCACTATATCTCTCTGACAGGACCATCTGGAACCCCCCCTCCCCAACCCCCATCTACTTTCTCAACAATCCTGTTGAAGAAGTCCTTTCATTCGAGCTTCTGGATCTCACTATTGGCCATGATCTTTTCTGGGAAAGCCACATTTCCAAGCTGGCCTTCAAAGCCAGTCGTAGACTGGGCATCCTCCGTTGTGCAAAGTCCTTCTTTTCCACACCTGAACTGCTGACCACATACAAAGCTTCCATCTGCAGCCTGAGACTGGCGGAGTTCTCAAGAATGAACCTCTTGAAAAGGTTAATCCACGAAGTAAATATGAGAGATAGCTGGTTTATCCTTTCGGAGAGGTACTGTGGGTACATCTGCCAGACCTCGATTAAAAGTCATACTGCAGGGACATTTTCTAATATTCTGTAGGCTGTCTTTCGAAGATATAACCACTGTATCTTTTTCAATCGGCAGAGGAATTGTCATCAGTAATATCAGATGGTCTATGACATGCGAAGAATGGTCTTTCAAAGAAACAGTCGGGTCCAATCAGTATTCAAGAATAGATTCATATCCGAAATGCTGTCGGACCACAACATCATCTTCAATAATTGACTCTTCCAAGAAATGGAGTGGATTTTCACTTCCACTTCACTAAAACCGATCAGAGATGTTGAAGGAAAGGGTCCAGGCCCAAAACATTGCAGTGAAGGAACCAGGAGGAAAGTAGATGTCTTTGAGAGCGTCTTGTTACTGAGTTGTTGAACGAACTCCCTTATACAGGAAATTATCTAAAGTTGGTGTAGGCAAGTGTAACACTACATAACTTGGTGGCAAGATTTTGAAAAGACTGTGACCAACTTGTCTGACGTAATGCAACAATCTAGAATGCGCATTTTGTATAACGTGATTACAGTCATAAATTCATCTTTCAAACTTGACCAGTCTCAGTAATCCCACTTGGTGTTGTGGAAGTGGAAACAAATATATTCAAACAGTGCCTATACTCTTTTTTTTAATTTCAGCAAGTAGATTGAGGTTTGCACTGTGCTGGAATCAAAAGGTTGCATAATATTAAACCAGTTCCTAAATGATCACTCCCCTAACAACCTTTTGATTTCCATATTTATCTATCTAGAATTCCAGAAATGTGTGTGTGTGTGTGTGTGTGTGTGTGTGTGTGTGTGTGTGTGTGTGTGTGTGTGTGTGTGTGTGTGTGTGTGTGTGTGTGTGTGTGTGACCGCTGTTTTTCGACAACCACTGGGCCGATCTAATTGAAACTTGCCAGCTATATTGCTGGGGACCTGAGGATGTGCCTTTTCAAGGTTTGATATTAATCGGACAAGTGCTTCCCAAGTTATTTGCCATTTATTTACCAAACCAATGACAAGACACGTTGCTGCGTAGGCGTGGCTGCGTAGGCGTGGCTGCGTAGGCGTGGCTGCGTAGGCCAGTGCGCGGTCGGCCCACGATGACGTCACGGGCCGTGCCGGTGACGATGGGGAAAGGCGCCTTAGTTACCGTGGCGTAGGAGTGGCAATGGTCAATGCGAATGTCATGGCAAGCAAAGACAGGGAGGTAAACTTGATTTTAATTTGAATTTTAATTAACTCTGTGTGTGGAAGTATCACAGCAGTTGTTACTTCAATGCAAGCGATAATTCGTGGAATGCATGTACGGGCATGCACCACTTCCGGATAGTGATGACTTTTTCTCGATTTCTTATGCGCATTTATAGATAAACACAATGCCCCAATTCAGTCGTCGTTTACGAGAGTGAAGGAACGGCCTGTGTGGTTGCTGTTTCTGGCACGCGGTTTGAAAGTTTTTTTTTGAGCGAAGGAACGGCCTGTGTGGTTGTTTGAAAGTTTTTTTTGTTTGTTTTTTTTTGCACTACGGCCACGCACGTACGGGCATGTACTGGTACAGATGAATATGTAATAGATTAGGATTTACCAGATGCTCTTCAGCTTCGGAAAAAAACAATATGTATGTATATTCAATGTTAAGGGATCACTCCATAATAAATAAGTACAAAAAGACATAAAATGTCATAGCTCCCATTGTTTTGGTAATTTTGCTGTATGGAGTTAAAGGGCTAGTCCATATTTATGTACAACTAAAATGGCTGCCAGTCTACCAGTCGGCCATCTTTAACCAAATCACAAAATAAAGAGAGGGGCACGTGTATGCCATCAAGTATTGTGCTTTTGCCAAGTTTTATTTTATTACTAGCACACATAACTTATAACAAGGGGAGCAGGAAACAAGAGGGAACAGACACACGAGATCTGTGGAAGGGAGATGGATGGGGCGGGGTACACGGGGTAACTAAGATGGACACTACAGGGACTTTCAGGAAGGAAAGCAGGTAATTTGAAGGAGGTGGGCTTGGGGTAGATTAACAGGGATAGAAAAGATCATGGTTTTGCATGGGGGAAGATAAGAGATTGTGGTGAACAGCTGTTTTAAAGACCTGGAGGGAAGAGTGGGATTGAGAGTGTGTGGGAACTTTTTCTAAAGGTGGGGAAAAATAGGAAGGAAAGAATGAAAGTGAGTAGTGATTCTTGATTTTGGTAATTTTACCAGAAGGGGGTTGCTAGCAGATCTTGAGCGCCATGTGGAAAAATGAGCAGGACAGATAGAAGACAAAGCAAGAGGGGGAGGGGGGCAGAGAGGAGATGGTAGAAGACAGAAGGACCACCAACCTGCATGCGGTGAGAGAGTGAGAGACCCGAAGACGCAGCCTCATCATAGGAGATATCAATGATCCGAAATGCCTTGGTTTTCACAGTGTGAAGCCGAGAAATATGAGAGGCGGGGGGGTACCAGCCCAGAGGGGAGAGCAGCATTCCATCAGGCTGCAGATGATAGCTTTGTACGTGGTCAGGAGCTCAGGTTTGACAAGGAAGGACTTTGCTCGATGGAGGATGCCCAATCGGCGACTGGCTTTGTCGGCCAGCTTGGAGATGTGGCATTCCCAGAAAATATCATGGCAGATAGTGAGGTCCAAAAAGTTTTAATGAAAGGACCTCTTCAAGAGAATTGCCAAGAAAGTGGATGGGGGGGTTTTCTAGATGGTCCTTTCGGAGAGACATGGTGAGTGTGAAATTTGTCAGGATTGAAAGACATGTTCCACGTGTTGGACCAGCTTGTGATATTATCCAGATCTGCAGAGAGTGAAGAGGCTGCTGCTTGCTGATCTGAGGGATGACAGATGGTACAGCAGAGGGTGGAGTCCCCAGCAGAGACAGAGGATTTTCACCTGGATTTTCACCTAGCTCACCTGGACTTTAGTAAACTTTGTACGCTTTGAAAAACCATTGTTATGCTATATTGGAATGCTTCTTTGGATTAGTGTGCATACGCTTCCCTTCACCCTTATCCTACTTCTGGTCGTAAAGTTGTTTTGGAACTCTCATGATTGGTTGAACTCTGGATGACCACTGCCAAAGGCCTTGAGTAATTCATTTTTGCCAGATGTCTCACAACTTCACCCTAACCCCCTTCACGTCTGAGTATAAAAAAGCTCTGATCCAAGCATCAGATCAGAGAGTGGACCACGCACAATATTGCTTGTAACTTGGTTTGTATTGGTTAATTCCTCTCTCTTCAAGCACATGACATAAATGTTTCAAACTCAGAACCTGAAGAACTGAATTCTTCGACAGCATGTTATTTCCAATGCTATTTCCACAGCGTGCATTTGTGAAACTCAGAATTAAAAAAAAAAATTTGTATGTCCGATCAATCTTGAGGGCCACCAATACAAAGTACCAAAAACTTTTCTGGGTATTTTATATCTGTACTTCATCTCCTTCATTTAAAAACATGCCTTTTTTGGGTGCATACAAAATGTGTCTGTTCTTCTGCAGGGATGGAATGAAATAATTTCATCATTAAAAGAAGAAATGAAACATTGTAAACACATGACGCTTTTTTCTGTATCTTGGTTTACCTTTGAGTTGTTGATCAGGTTTGCTCAGCTCTGTGGTTGGAGAATCACAAAGTTCCTGCTTTACACCGTCATTGCTCAAATAATCATGGGAAGTCTGAAGAAAACGACTTTGAAATGTTTCTGACTTCACCAAATCAGCTTCACCTGGAAACCATGGAACAATTTGTTTTTTTTTTAATTTGGAAGGCATTTGATTTATTATTATTATTATTATTTTTATTATTATTCACATTTTACTATAACAGGAATATTATTGTTGTTGTTTTTGTTGTTCAGACCTTGGATAAGCGAGGAGTAATAATCAACGAAGTCGGGCTCCACCTTCACTTCCACAATAAAATCTGAAAATGAAAACATCCCTTCAAATCCAACTTCCATACAAACATCATCGATATATTGCTGTGGTTCTGCAAACTATAAGTCCCCAGTAATGACAACCAACATATAGCGGTTCCTGAGATAGCGGTTCCAACATATAGCGTCTGGGGATGGCCAGACGGAGGCCCCTGGAGTACCGGCGGAAAGTGTACGCAGCGACGCACTGCTCTGGCGCATGCTCCCATACCTGACCTGACCTGAGATAGTTATTTCATAAGTACTTGCTACAGATAGGGTCCTTCCCTTGTGTCTATTGAACTACAATAGGATATATGTTGTGAGGGATTTGTTCAGTTTTTCCCCACTTTCTTCCCATTTTTCTTCCTTTTAATTTAAAACAACGATCGGACCGCACACATCAACCTCATTAGCATATGCCACCAAAACCCCTATTCAAATCATGCGCCAGAACTCAACTGCCATACCACTTTCAACCACGCTGCCACCACCACTTTCAACATCACGTTCAACCACACCACCACCACGAGACTACAATTAACTCCACACCCCAAAACCAACAAACATCGTCTCACTTCGTTCGTACACCATCCACTTCAGCCTCAACCATCGCTTTACTACCGTGGTGCCATTCCAAACATCACTTCAACCACCATCTCCACCACTCGCGTTTGATTGACAACAGCAACCACCATCGTGCCTGTTCGGAGCACCATGACCAATCAAGCTCATTGGCGTCTATCTCACGTTTGCGCTGGCATTTTGTTGTTCCTCCCTGTCGGCGGCAACCATCGCGCTGCCCGTGCAACCATCTGTGACCCTCCAGGACACTTGCGCAACCAGTGGGGTAATCCAGCTACCACTTGCGCTACTTGCGCTACCCCCACACCCCCTCCAAAAAAAAGAGCAAAACAGCAAATAAGTGAAAAATTAGATTTAATAAATACGAGGGTGAGTCAAAAAGTTTCCACAATATATTATAATTTCAATATTATAACTACAATTGAGCATGTACAAGAGCATAATTTTTTCCACATAGTCCCCCTCCTTTTCAACACACTTACTCCAAAAGTTCACAAGCTTCTGTATGCCCTCAGAAAAAAAGGTTTTTGGCTGAGTGACAAGCCACACGTGCACCGCTTCTTTCACTTGTTGGTCACTGGCAAAGTGGCGGCCTCTTAAAGCATCTTTGAGTGGACCCAACAGGTGAAAGTCCAAAGGGACCAGGTCAGGACTCTATGGAGGATGCTCCAACACCTCGAAGTTCAATTGCCGGAGGGTTTCCATAGTATTGGCAGCAGTGTGTGGATGGGTATCGTCATGCACCAACGCAACACCATTTGACAGTAGCCCTCGGGGTTTCCATCAAATAGCTGGTTTTAACTCGTCCCGGAACATTACACAATAACGGACACTGTTTACTGTTGTTGCTCCCTCTTGATTGCGTTCCAAGATTGGGCGTTGTATGTCTGGTGTTGGCTCAATGGTTAGGGTGGTGGGCTTGGGATCCTATGATCCTGAGTTCAAACCCCACTCGGCTGTTGAATAAATACCAGGTGGGGTTGACTCTACCTGTCATCCTTCCGAGGTCAGCAAAATGAGTACCAGCTTGCTGGGATGATTTTGCCATTTCAGTGTCCTCTGCAGATCTGGGTAAAATCACAAACTGGTCCAGCATGTGAAACACGCCTTTCAATCGAGACAAATCTCACACTCCCACTATGTCTCTCCAAAAGGACCGTTTGGACCCCCCACCCCCCAATCTACTTTCTCAACAATCCTCTAGAAGAAGTCCTTTCTTTCAAGCTTCTGGATCTCACTATCTGCCATGACCTTTCCTGGGAAAGCCACATTTCCAATCTGGCCTCCAAAGCCAGGCGCCGACTAGGAATCCTCCGTCGTGCAAAGTCCTTCCTCGGCCCACCTGAGCTCCTGACCATATACAAAGCTATCGTCCACAGCCTGATGGAGTACTGCTCTCCCCTCTGGGCTGGTGCTCCTGCCGCTCACCTTTCTCGGCTTCACGCTGTAGAAACCAAGGCATTTCGGATCATTGGCATCTCCCGTGATGAGGCTGAGTCTTTGGGCCTCTCACTCTCTCACTGCAGGCAGGTCGGTGGTCTTTCTGTCTTCTACTGTCTCCTGTCCGGTATCACCCCTCCCCCCTTGCTCTGTCTGTGATTTGTCCCCACCATATTTCCGCAGGGTGCCCAAGGTCCGCCAACAACCCCCTTCTGGTAAAACTACCAAAATCACGAATCACTGCTCACCTTCACCCTTTTATTCCTCTTTTTTCCCGCCTTTAGAATAAACTCACTCACTCTGTTCAATCCCATTCTTCCCTCCAGGTCTTCAAAACAGCTGTTCACCACCACCTCTTATCGTCACCCATCCAAATCCTCGATCTTTTCCACCCCCGTTAATCTACCCCAAACCCACCTCCTTCAAATTCCCTGCTTTCCTTCCTGAAAGTCCCTGTAATGTCCATCTAGTATCTCCCATGTTCCCCACCCCATCCCTCTCCCTTCCACAGATCTCCTAATGTCTCTGTTCCCCACTGTTTCGTCCTTCCAACTCCCGCCCCTCTTGTCTCATGCCCTCCTCGCTGTGCGTTGTACATTAGCTCTCATACGAGCCTCGGCAAGGTATGCCAAAAATAAAAAATAAAATAAATCGCTGGGACTGCAACTGCAGGACAACTGCACGACGTTCACTCACTCACTGCGGTCCACACAATAGGTTTTATAGGCTTTGCATCTGATCTCACTCAGGCTCCTCCTTTGGCCACACAAATACCATGTGTGACATTCCAGCGTAAGGAGCCCCCACCGTTCTGACATCACACAAACAAAAATCCCTCATGCGCTATGACATCACATGGCCAGTAAATAAATAAAAGGATGATAGAAAATTAAAGCACATAATAGACAAGAGGAAATGAAAGCACAGAGGAATGGCAGGTGGATGAGGGTCTTTCCCAACAGTATATTTCCACAGCATGGAATGGTGAAACAGACTTTTCAAACTTCAGCTTCCTGTGTCTGATTAATCCAAAGTAAAGTCCAGAAATACAAAGTACAGCAAGATGTTTGGGTATTTTCTTTGTGACCGATATACCTGTCCAGTTAATATAACCAAGCCCAGTTTGGTGCACACAATTTCAAAGGATCGAAATCTGCAGCGATTGGAACAAAATCATATCATTGTCAAAGGAACAAAAAGAACAAATAAACAATGTAATATTGTTGCGGGGCCCGGTATCGGTAGCAAGCACGACCGCTAGAGGGAGCAGCAGAGTCGGCTCCACCGAACACACCGGAATTGAGGTTGTGCCTTTCAGATAAGTCCGAAAGGCACGGGTCCCTTACTGGACCATGAATCGCCAATAATACGACTGCATGGGGTAGGGTCAATTGCCAAACTTCAATATACCTAATTACCCAGGCGGGCAAAGCTACCGGGGAATTCACACCCTCGACGGACCTCGAGCGGAACGAGCCGTCACCGAGCCCGAACCGTGTGTAACCCGAGCGGAGGTTACCAAGGCCCGTCGGTCCAAATGAACAATTTACGACCTCGCTATTTCTCAACATACACGGTGCCAAGCCAATGAAAGAAACACAGAAACGAGCTGGAACATTTAACAAAAGGGATAGTTATTTATAATGGGGCAGGGGAGTACGTAAGAAGGCAGAGTTAACCGAATAAAAGGAATGCAATTTACACACACGGCACTTTAACGTTTCTACTTAAAAGACGGGCCCACACACAGACACACACTCCCAAAAAGAAATGGTGGCCGTAGCCTTTATTGATACCCCCAGCTCGTAGGGAAGGTGAGCTGGAGGTAAGAGCCTGGCTTGGACCTTCCGCTTCGTGCAGTTCTCGACGATCTGGCCCGGTGGGACTCGAACTCGCTACACGATACCGCTCCAAGCACCAGGTGCGGAGGGTAGCGTCAGGCGCTGGCACGCTCCACCGGCAAAACAGGTGACGAGGCAGGCAAAGGAAGTCAGCTAGGCAGGCAGGCAAGCGATTATCCTCCGGCTCGCAGGCAGACGATTCACGGCGGGAAGACTCTCTCACCGGGTCGCCCCCACACAATTATCCCTTTTTCTTCACAGGTGGGAGGGATCCATCTCATGGCATTCCCCTCCTCATTGGACAGGCGTGTCGGGCGATCTCCCAGCCATCCGAGATTGGTTGGTGGGGGGGGGTGCTCATGTGTCCACCCCTCGACCAGGAAGTCGAGCAGAAATATGTTGCGTTGGCTCCAGTCCCCATTGGCCGAGAGGCGGCAGACGTGCTCACACCCCTCCGATTGGCTGAGAGGGGCATCATGCACGTATTTGGAGCGAAATCCAAGACGCCAACGTCCAAAAAAACCCCACCTGGCACATTGGACTCCGCCCACGGCTGTGCTTGACACGCATGCGCGTGGGAAAGGCCGATGGTGAAGAAGCGAAGATGGGCGTTGTTGTTGTTGAAGTTTAAAATGTAAAAATCCTAACTATCAAAATAACTCACAGCGCACGTACAATTAATCACCCATTAAACATAGGACGGGACCCTAACTAGAAACACATACTTACCGATATAGCTGATCTATAGGACCTGGCTGTTGTGTGCAGTAAGCTTCCAAATTCGCAACAATATGTTCTCTACAAAGGTTGGCTTACCTTCGAGCAGCTGAGCAACTTCGCTGGACTCCTGAGAAGAAGAATCACACGGTTCCTGCTTTGCTCGTATCCTGGGATGTTTCCTCAAAGTATCCTGGGAAGTCTTAAGAAAGTTTCTTTGGAAAGTTTCTGACTTCACCCGATGAGCTCCATCTGCAACCAATGCGGAAGTATTTTTTATTTTACTCAACAAAGTTATGTGCATTTTAATTGAAGTTGATTTTATTACAAGAGGAAGATTATTTTGTTTTTGTTTCGACCTTTGACAAGAGAGAAGGAATCATCAACGAACTCGGACTCCACCTTCACTTCCATAATTGAATCTGAAAATGAAAACATCACATTCAAAACCAACTTTCATCAACACATCATCCCACTCAAGCTGAACTTTAAAGAGTATGTTTATATAAACTCGTTTGATCTGATGAAGGGTTAACGAATGAAATGTTAACCTCTTCTTGCTTCAACCACTCCTTGGTTAGCAAACCTCAATTAACGATTTCATCCACTTTTCCACCTGTATGCTGACACATTGACACGAGTCTTCACCAGAGAGACTAGTTATTCAGTCTCATTAGCAAAATAAACACAATTTATTGTGATAATGTGCAAACTCATAAGTGAAAGTACCGTTTCCAAATGTGCAAACTGCACAAACCCATTGTCGGGGGAATATAACACCTTGAGGTTTCCTTTCCATTGGTGTACATGTGTTATTCGTGGTGCTGAACCCAGCGCATTCTCTAACGACGGCAATCCAAGGTTATGAAAGAACGTACAGGTCAGCTGCCAATCCAATGAATTTTGTCAGTTGTTGTCTGTGACTTCTGAGTGACGTTACAGTGACAAAATATCAACAGCGTAACGTTTTTGAAACTTGTATTTCAACTAAACAGATACAAAGTCAAACGAGGAGGTTTACCATTACACACAATGTCCAACTCCGCCCGGTGTCTCTGTTCTGTCGGCTCAACTCAATAGTGTTCACCTTGTTTAACGATCGAGTCTTGTCGTGGTGTTCTCTCTCATATGCTGGCCCATCCAGGATGATTGAAGAGCTCAAAGGAATTCTATCCCGAAACACAATCTTAATGAGTTTTAATCAACCTGATTATAATTATCGGCTCCACGTGTTAACATCCACTCGGGACATTAACACCTTGTTCACTCATCAGAGTTAAATCGAGCACGGGGACGATCGAACACACGGCTCGGCCCATGTCACCCGTCTCTCTACACCTTGCTCTCGCGGGTTTATATCATAACAGAACAATCGCGTGCCTTCCAGCAAATGTGATTCTCGTCTTTACTGGAAGTTTCGTCTGAGAATGTTCCAGCATCTTCACGAATCTCACCAGGTAGCTCATTACATCAAGCAGTTTATCTTACAATTTTTCGATGTGTGCTACAGCAAACTTACAACATGTAACCGTCAATTTTACTCGTACATTTATAGGCATTTACTAATGCTTTATTCACAAATACCACAACATCTCACTTTTAACTGACACATAAGTTTTACTGTTTCTAGTTTCTGGCAGTGGCAGATTTTCCTCTCTTCTTTGAGTGACCTGCTTCTAAAGTTCAGAAAACCATTCCGGCTTTGTCTGTTTCCATCAATTGCTGTCTACTTTTGTTTGTTGTTCATGCCGTGTGCTCTTAGCCATTGTTTTGCATGCCTGTTTAGTTGTTGCGTATCTTCCTCGGCTGATTAGGCTTACCAACCCACAACCTCCACCGGAGTCACACCCCGTTCGTTATGCTTTTAGCGAGGTATCCACCCTCCCTATTACTCCTTCCTTATACCTCATATAAAAAATAACAAATAAGAATAAGGCTCTTACCTCATGTTTTGATGGTCCATGTTATTCTTTGTTAGCTGCATGTTTGACAGGCCTGCTTCCTTATTTAAGTTTACACTTGCATATCATGTGGATGATGGACTGAACAAGGATGCAGGTCTGCCAACTTTTAACTTGACTTAGTAGCTTAAAGGTTAGAGTGGAAGTTCTGAATCGAGGAGGTTGGCGGGTCAAACCCCAGCCCAATTATATGAAAGACTTTTAAAATGGTACGTGCTGCTTCCTTGCTTGACGCTTAGTTTTTAAAAAAGGACAAAGCACAGACAAGCAACCATGGGTAAAAGTGAACAATACTTTCGCAGAACAGATAACAATGAACACTGGGGCCCAACAAGGATGTGTTCTTTCACTGCTGCTTTTTATTTTATATCCAAATGATTGAATGTCACACTAAAACAATGTTATCATATTAAAATATGCAAATGAAACCGTGATTGTCGAGTTTCTTAAAGATAGTGAATTGGATTCTGGAAACACTATTCAGAATTTTGTTACATGCTGTACTGATAATTTTCTGAAGTTGAACACTCAAAAGACTAAAGAGATGATTTTTATTTTATTTTTGGAAATCCAAACCACAATTACACACAATCGTGATCAACAATGCTGATATTGAGACTGTTCACTCCAATAAGTATTTCGGTATAATCATTCATAATAATCCATCATGGTCAGAACATTGTAAATCACTGGTTTGCAAAGGACAAAAGGAACTATCTCTCTTCAGAAACTGAAATAATTCAGGGTTGATAAAACGAGTGAAAGGCTTTTGATGATCGATTCGGTGATTGAAAGTGTTATCTCGTACCGTTGCCATGTCTGGTTCAGCGGTGTCAAAAAGGTAATGTGGTAAAAATGGAAAGAGTAGCAAAACAGGCTGGAAAGATTGTCGGAGGAGAGACAGACAGAAATGTAATTTCTCATGAACGAGTTTTAACGAAGGTGAAATCTATCATGCACAATAATATCCACCTATTACATACATTTTATGAACAGAAGAGGTTGGTAGAAGGTTATGTTTGATGATACAGAACCAGTAGATTTTTTTTTTAATTACTTGCACCATTTTCTGTTTGTGATTTCAATGAACATCAGTAATATTAAAGGACCAGTGGATCCATCCATCCATCCATTTGGGACCATATTCTGAGCAGAGCGTTGGTGCTGCCTAAGCTGTCTCATTGGCTATTGGACACAATCCTGGATGGGTCGCCACTCCGACACAGGATACCAGCAAGCTGGCACTCATTTTGCCGACCTCAGAAGGATGACAGGCAGAGTCAACTCCACCCGATATTAATTCAACAGCCAAGTGGGATTTTAACTCAGGATCCTAGGATCCCAAGCCCACCACCCTAACCATTAAGCCATCATCAGGCATGCGTGACCTATGACATCATAATTATCATTCAAACATTCCAAACGAGTAGTTGCATCTATGGTGAAAATTGTGTCAATTGGATAAGCAGTCGTAGAGAAAACAGAGAAAGTTAGCATGGACGCATGTACATACGGACAGACAACCAGACAAGCTGGTAGGCGGACATGGGTAGTCGCCGACCCAATAGAACCTGACGCCATGGGCCCGTTCGATGGGGAATGACCTGAGGATTAGGTACAAGAAAATTCATGATTCTAGCTTCAAGGGTTAATGCTGCAGATTGTTTTTTCGTTAAAATACCCCCACATTTAGAGGTTTTTCGGCCGTTGCTAGGCAACGGAGGGGTCCATAGAAATGGTTCTTTCTCACACATAACTAGGCCATACCATGAACCTACCATACCAGTTTGATGTATATCTGACTCATAGTCTCTGATATATAACGAACTTCGTTTTTTTTTTATTATTTTTGACCAGGGTTCATTCAAAGTCTATCTTCTCCGACAGTTTTCATAGGATTCGGCTGGAAATTTTTGACAATATTGCTGAATGTGCTGCCCACAGTCGCTCGTGGCCCGATTTTTGAAAAAGTAATTTTTTTTTTGATTTTCCAAAAATTTCAAAGTCCCGTTGCTAGGCAACGGTGGTGTCCATAGCAACGGTTCTCATTTGCACACAACTAGGTCATGGTATGAACCTACCAACCAAGTTTCATCGAAATCGCCATTGTATTAACGGAGCACTGGACCGAACAGACAGACAGACAGACAGACAGACAAACATATCGACGGAAAAACTGATAATAAGGGTAGAACAAATTTCAAAAAAAATTTAAAAACAAATTTTTTTTTTTCGACTGGATCGACTACCCAAAAACATAATGCTTCCAGCAACTTCGTCAGCGGAGGAATAAAAATAGGAACACTGAACCTGTTGCTCATCTGAGCCCTGGCCTAATAATGCTCTCACTAAAATTTGGTAGCATTGTGCCTGGTGGGTCTGGAGAGGAACGTTTTTGAAGGAATCTACGTGATTTTCCCAAACATTTACTAAGTCTGCCATTTTGACACACTTCCGGTCACGTGCGTGATTGGCATGACCTCCGTAATTTAACATCACGACCCTGTCCTAATGTTGTAACCCAAATTTGGTAGAATTCTGACTGATGGGTCTGGAGAAGAATATTTCTTACTCGAATTAATGCGATTTTCCCAAAAGATGACCAAGTCGGCCATTTTGGCACACTTCCGGTCAGGTGATCAACATAAGATCTGCAATTTAATTATCATCCTGACCCTGGCCTAATGTTGCAACCCAAATTTGGTAGCATTCTGACTGGTGGGTTTGGAGAAGAAGATTTTTGAAGGAATTTACATATTTGCAAAAATTGAATAAGCCGGCCATTTTGACACACTTCCCGTCACGTGATTGGCATGACTTCGGCAATTTAAACACCCTACCCCGACCTAATGTTGTAACCCAAATTTGGTAGCATTCTGACTGGTGGATCAGAAGAAGATTTTGGAAGGAATTTGCCTGACCGCCAATTTGACACACTTCTGGTCACGTGATCAGCATGGCGTCCCCAATTTAACATCAGGACTATGTGCAAATGTTGTTCCTCAAATTTAGTAGCATTCTGACTATTTTTCTGTCTGCCTGTGTCGGAGTGGCGACCCATCCAGGATTGTGCCCAATAGCCAAGGAGACTGCTTAGGCAGCACCAACGCTCTGCACAGAGTATGGTCCCAATAGATAGATGGATGACTGGTGGGTCTGGAGAAGGAGATTTTTGAAGAAATTCACTGTTGGTCATTTTAACATACTTAAAGTCATGTGACAGGAATGAGCTTTGCAATTACTGTTACCAGTCAGGAGAGGAACATTGCTGCCAAATTTCAGCCAGATTGGCCGAGCGGTTTTGCAAGAGAAGTCAGAAAAGGAGACGGACGGACAGACGGTGCACGATGACGCCTTATCTGGAACTAAAATTGCTGATAAGCTAAAAATAGTGGCAATACCAATGGGCGCTCACCTGGTAGGGACTGGATAAGACCAGAGAGTTGGTGGCAAAGCCACCCAATGCTCACCTGTTTATACATTTATCGTTTTTAAAAAACTAGTCTAATAATATTTTTGATAAAGCATGTGCAGTGAAGTCTGATAAAAATAATTTTAAAGAAATATATGTATATTGTAATCAGTAAAAAATAGTGCGGTAGATAAAAACATTACAAAGGAAAAAAGTTGCACCAAAAACCCTAACAGTTTCACGCTCACGCCGGGGGTATCGCTATCGCTCTCTG
>NC_140977.1:11962076-12032076 GCF_056783735.1 Eptatretus burgeri | reverse complement strand
GCCGGCGTGGGCCCCGTTGGCGTCGCAGATGTCACGGGTTCGCTGTCGAGGTCAGGCAGTTGCGGTGTTACAACGGGTGCAGGTACAGTGATGCGGGTTGCTAGATCATCATAGATAGACCGGGGTGGCAGCTGGTCATTGCGAACTGGGCACAAACTTGCGCAGGAACTTGCTGTTCCGAAGTGTGACTCTGCCCGAGCCATCGATCTTGAGCACGTGTTGGTCGTGTTGGCGTACCTCCACGATACTGCCTGTCTTGTCCCATTTTTTGGGTGGAATCCTGTCTGGTTCTGTACGCGGACTTGGTCCCCTACAGCAAGTGGCGGAAGGCGTTTGGTGTGTTCTGCCCAGGTGTCGGCTGTGCGGATATGACGTTTGCGGAGGGCCTCCCCCCTCGCTTTCAGGGTCTCATGCCAAGTGTCGTGCGGTCTGTACTTCCCGGGGATAATTGGGATGAAATTGCGTATCGGGCGGCCGAAGACACACATTGCCGGGGAGATCTTCGTGTCAGGGTCAGGCGTGTTACGATATTGTAGTATCGCTCTCTGCACAGCGTCAGTGTCAAGTTCTCCCTGCGGGCTGGTGTTGTCCGTGATAAGTCGTTTCATTGTCTTAACTCCAATCTCCGCGCGACAGTTGCTGTGAGGGAAGGCCACCGATGACAAGCGGTGGTGTACGCCCATCTGTGCAGGAATGACCTGGTCTCGGTGGAGGTGAACTCCGGTCCCCCATCCGACGCGAGCTCTTCTGGTGTCCCGTACGTCACGAAGGCGCGACGTAAGTGGTTTATGAGTCCGGCGGCGCCACCCGTCGACTTTGAGATGATCGGCCAGTTCGAGTATCTGTCCACTGTCGCGGTAGTGTGCACCCCTGTGTACAAAGAAGTCCGAGCACACTGCCTGAAAGGGGTAAACGACCGGAATAGGTGGAGTTGGTGGCGCTCCAGGCTGTGATGGTGCCATCCGGTGGCAGTGTTCGCAGTTTTTCCGAGTGGCGCTGATGTCGGCCGACATGCCTGGCCAGAATACAGAGGATTCTGCGCGGGCGGTCATCATTGATACGCCCTGGTGGGCAGCGTGTAGGGCGCTCAGCACATCGCCGCGGAGTGAGGGTGGTATGACTACTCGGTCCTTGTATAGGATCACTCCATCTGTCGATGTAATGTTCTCGCGGTACTGGTGATAGTCGCGAATTGTCTCTGGCATCTCGATTTTTGAGTCGGGGATGCCGTTCATTGTCATTCCCTCCAATATGTGCATATCGCCATCGCTGCTGGTGGCTTCCTGACGCGATCCCATGTTACTGATCGCAATGATTCGAGGCCCGCGGCACACCATGCCAGGTTGTCCTCGACGTCGTCGTCATACTCCGGCTCAGTTTGGCGTAGGAGGGACAGGACGTCGGTGTGCGTGCTTGGTTGGAGGTGGGTCGCTATGGTGGCATTGTCATCTGGAAGGTTCATGAGTGGAGGTCGCGTGGTGCCAACTGGCCTGCGCGACATGGCATCTGCCGCCTTGTTCTTCATGCCCGGGATATGTATGATGCGGAAGCGATAACGCAGGGTCTTCTCCTTGAGGTTCCTGAGGCGGGGGTTGGGTATGTCGTCAAGTGCTCTGTCCGAAAGGAGTTTCAGCAGTGGTTTGTGGTCTACCCGCAACGATCAGGTTCTCGCAGCCCAGTACGAAGTAGCGCTTTGTCCAAGGCGTCCGCGACTGCGAGAGCCTCGCCCTCTATGGGCGCGTATCTGGATTCTGCCGCGTGTGTAAATCTGCTGCCGACCAGGGTTATTTTCCATCCATCAGTGCAGCAGAATGGTCTAACTGGCACGCATCGGCAGTGCTTTTGAAGCAACCAGAATCCGATTCCCTCCTTCGACCAGTCCGTGGCGATGCATGTTGGCTTAGTTTTGTCAAATATGCGGACACCGTGTTCGATTTCTTGTACGATCACGTCTTTCGACTCGCGGAATATGTCCTCTAACTCCATGGACCACTGGAAGCGTTCTCCACTTTTCAGGAGCTTCCGGAATGGCTGCATTCGTTCGGCCATACTAAAGGCGTATGCCACCTGGTTGACAAGCCCGAACCACGATCTGACGTCGGTGATGTTACGCGGTTGTGGGAAATCGTGGATTGCTTCCAGGTAGCGGCTGCACGGTTGCACGTCGGTCATGGTGATGGTGAAGCCCGCGAAGTCCACCGTGGGTGCGCTGAAGACAAACTTCTCCGGGTTGAGGATGATTCCATTCCGGCCGCATATATCCAGCCATTGGACCGCCTGGAAGTAGCTCCCCTCAATCGTGTCTGACCATAGGAGCGTGTCATCTACGCACTTGGTCTTGTTACCAATGTCCGCGACGATCTCATCGTATCGTCGTGAGTAACCGTCCCCCGATGCCATACCCTTGTGGGGCAGATAGGTACCGGTAGCGCCCCATGGAGTGATGAAGGTCGTCTTGTGGCGGTCGTCCCGTGTAGGCGGACGCTATGGTAACCGTTCCATGCGTCGAATACTGTCTTGCGCTTCCCGTTAGGTACGCGTCTCGCCTGGTGGAACGGGATTGGGTGTGGTGGGTCTCGCGGAACGCATGCTTGTTCAAGGCCTGAAAGTCGACGGTGCGTCGCGGCTTGCCATTCTTTTTCGCGCAAATTACCATGCGGTGACACCATGTCACCGGCGTGCCGACGGGTACTTCCTCCAACACGCCGAGCCGAACGTCCTGGTCGAGGCCTGCTTTTACCTCATCTTGCCAATGTATGGCCACGGAGATGGGAGTGTGATGGGCAACCGGTGTCGCGTTCTCACTGAGCATAAGACGTAGTGGCGGGCCGGTCATTCTCGGTAGTGGCTGGTGTGGGCACGTGTTGAATGTGCTCTGAGCATACATCCTGAGTAAATGTGACTGTAGTGCCTCTCTGTTGGCCTCGGTCGCTGGCATGGGGAGTGCGGTCGGCTTGGTCGGCGGCTCCGCGCGTCGCGGGCAGTCGCACAATTCCGAGGTTGTCAGATTCACCTCTCCGAGTGTTGGGAATCTGTCCGAGATCATTCCCAGGTCCATGCAGGCCGCGCGGGAGAGGAAGATGCGGTCTGAAGAGTCCGTCACAAACGCGATTTGGCGCGTCTCCAATCTCCGAGCGTCATCACTGTTACCGGCGAATCTGACTACCACGGCTCCGAGGATACGAATTCCTCTGTTGTTTGCGGCCTTCATGGTCATGGATACAGGTATGAGGTCCTCGGTACTCAGGCCCATTTGTTGGACGACTTTAATGCCGATCAGGCAGCTCTGGCACCCCGTGTCTGCCATAGCGGGTAGGGTTACCGCGCGGGTGTGTTTCAGGAGGTTAAAACCCAGCGCTTTGTAATCCTCGCGCTTGTTGGTGAGAGTGAGGTTGACGTATGGCTGCGGGTCGGATATGCGTTTCATCCACTTATCGCACATATCATCGTACAGGTGGTGAGCGAGGGGAAGCGTGCGCATTTCGTCCTCTGTGCTGGCCATGGTGACCGTGCATAGCTCGACGAAGGCTGCCGTCTGCTCGTCGTACATCCCGTCGGTCTCCTTAGATGGGGGTCTTGCCGATCGGCCGCCCAGGCACGCCTTGTCGAGGTGATTCTGGCGGTCACACTTCCGGCACTTTTTACCGTATCCGGGGCACTCGGCGCGTCTGGCGCGCCATTGAGGCGTTTTGCCGTGGCCCACCTCGCCGCAGTAGATGCATACTCCTTCGGGCTTGGCCTTCCGTTTTTCCGGCCTGGCTCCTACTCTGGCGCGGACGTCCTGTCGCTTTCCCCGCCGATACGAACTACTGATCGCGTCCGTGCTCTGAGTGTCAAGCAGGCGCGATGCCGAGCGTTTTCCAGACTCTTTGGCCTCGATATACTCTATCATGTCCTTTAATGGCATGTCCTAGTTCTTCTCACCGAGTAGGTCAAGTTGTATTGCTTGGTCCGCGATGCCACGGGCAACCACGTTGCGCAATATCTCTTCGGTGAAGTCGTTGACCTGATCGCACCCCGCCTTGGTGCACTTCATTTCCTTACTTGCACGTGTCCGCCTGCCCCTTGATGCGGGCGTGGAACGCGACCGGACGGGCTCCCGTGTCCCTGCCGCATGTTAGACAGGGCCACTCGAGCTACCATCGTGTTCTCCGTCCGGACGGCGAGCGCCTTCATGGCGGCGAGGACGTCTTCTTCATCGCTGCCCACGAGGCTCCGACCCGCCGCGCGAGTGAGGTCCTTTCTCAGCTCCTCCTCACAGCACTCCAGTAGCTGCGCGACTATGTCAGGTCCGACAAGCTTAGTACCTGTTTTGTATTCGCCCCAGCGGGTTATGAAGTACGACCAGGCCTCGCCCGTTCCGGCCAGTGCTATGGAGGGACGCTTGAGTTTCTCCATCTTGGCATTCGAGCTCGCCGCCCTGGGGGCGGCGACGTGCACAGTGGCGTGTATACTCAACATGGCCGCCACCACTGCCGCCTCTGCGTGTGTAGCCACATAGTCACAACCCTCGATCGGGCACTCTGCTTCCACCGGCGCCATAGGAACAGTTATTCTGGAGTAAACGTTCTACTTTCGGTGATGCACACGTGTGTACAGTGTCCTGGGGGTGAAGATTGGGTACAGAACCCGAGAAATCCAAACTCACTGTCGACGTTCTCGTGGTCCGTTTTCACCCAGTCGCGTCCTCCTCAGCACCGACGATCTTTACTCGACTGCATCAAGCTGTTTGATTATAAATAAGAACAGAGTTCAATTTGTTCGACCACTTTATTAGCGTGGAACGACAATAATCAAACAAGTATTGAACAGGTTGAAACACCCACAACATCCCTGGCTCCGGCTCAGGCTGCGCATGCGCACTCGCACAGGGGACCGTCGATATGTAGAAGTACCGTAAAGTACAATGTTCTCTAACTGGGACAATCAGAGCTTTCCCAACATCTTCATTGAAAGGTCTATCGGAGTTATATTTTGTACCCAATGTCGAGGCTCTTGAAATGGGGAAAAATGGAAGGTATTTATTTATTTATTACGTACTAACAGGTGTACGTGGCGCTGCCCGGTGCTCTTCTCATCCGATAGTCATGATGAAGAAATCAATTTTTTTAATGGGGACCGAAAACATTTCCCTCCACTCACTGACACAATGAAACGGGTTGGGGCAGTGGCTTACTGAGGGTGTCCGGCGCCTGGGGGTGGGGGCGTGGGGGGGGCTGTGGGTGGGCATGAGATAAGTTTTGCATCCCCCAAGTGTTTAACCCGAATCCTTCCAACAGGGTCTATTTGTATCCCAGGCCTACATTCTGATGTGTTATCTCTATTTAGTTTTATGATGTACAGGTATATCAATATTTGTGCAGGTAATAATTATATAAATAAATATGTACCGATATATATATATATATATATATATATATATATATATATATATATATATATATATATATATATATATATATATATATATATATATATATATATATATATGTGTGTGTGTGTGTGTGTGTGTGTGTGTGTGTGTGTGTGTGTGTGTGTGTGTGTGTGTGTGTGTGTGTGTGTGTGTGTGTGTGTGTGTGTGTGTCTGTCTGTCTGCGACCGCCGTTTCTCGACGACCGCCGGTCCGATCTGATTGAAACTTGCCAGGAATATTGCCGGGGCCCCGCAGATGTGCCTTTTGGAGGTTTGATATCAATCGGACAAGCGGTTCCCAAGTTACGGCCATTTTACTGCTTTTTCAGTGTTGAAAAGGTGCATATTAGGGAAGCTGAAGGTGTCGTTCCACCTTCTCACCTTATCATGCCAATTTTTCCCCAAATTATTAATAACCGGACGATCACCAGTCCGATCGGATTGAAACTTGCCAGGAATATTGCCGGGGACCCGCGGATGTGCCTTTTCGAGGTTTGATATCAATAGGACGAGCGGTTCCCAAGTTACGGCCATTTATCTGTCGACCAATGACAAGACACGGTGCTATGACGGCACGAATGACGTTACAATTAATGTTTATTTATTTATTTATTTATTTATTTATTTATTTATTTATTATTATTATTATTATTTTTTTATTTTTTATTTTTTGCACCATTGATGGTCCAATCTGATTGAAACTTGCCAGGAATATTGCTGGGGACCCGCGGATGTGCCTTTTCAAGGTTTGATATTAATCGGACAAGCAGTTCCCAAGTTACGGCCATTTATCTGTCGACCAATATCTGCGAGAGAGGGGACGGGAGAGGGGGGGATGAGAGTGGGGGCGAGAGAGAGGGGCGAGAGAGGAGGGGGGAAAGAGGAAGGGTGAGACTAGGGGGATAGAGAGGGGGAGAGAGTGGGGGCGAGAGAGGGGGGCGAGACTAGGGGGGAGAGAGAGGGGGTGAGAGAGAGGGGGGTGAAAGTGGGGGGCGAGAGAGAGGGCGACGAGAGAGAGAGGAAGCGAGAGAGGGGGCGAGGGAGAGGGGCGAGAGAGGGCTGCACATACTGGCACTCACCTACGGGCCCGACCCTACGGGCCCGTACTATTATATATATATATATATATATATATATATATATATATATATATATATATATATATATATATATATATATATATAGGCCCCCGAGGAGGAGTGATGTAAGCGACATTTTTTAATGATATGATGATGATGATAGGCTCGAATGATAGGGTAAGGGTTAAAATAGTGCTATATGGCATTAACTCCAAAATGGCCGATGTGTCCCTTACATCACTCCTACTCGCGGCACCTCATATATGTATATATGTATATATTGTTGTAGATTTCCCGCCCGTCGGCGTGCGAACGACCGCGTCTAACCAATAGCGGTCGCTTCGCCCACCGAACGGACAATCCAGTCGCGGCTTTCCGGATTAAAGCCGGAAACCAGCCACGGGTGTGTTTTTAACCACACCACAACCTTATCCGTACTCTACCCGTGCACTACAGGGTCCGACCACCAAATCTTCGATTTAACTAATTGTTCGCGCGGGTAGGTTACCGAGAGATTGTACCTCAACGGGACAGCTTGGAAACGAGCCGCTTAAGCAGCTCGCTTCCTTTTGGGATAACCGAGTGGGGTATTATCGTGCAGTCCCGTTGGACCCGATCACTTTACCGGCTATTTAAAAACCAACTACATTCTGAGTGCAAGATGGCAGCTTAAGGGAAGAGGACGCAACAAACAGGTTTACATTCACACAAGGACATTTATTATAATAAAGCACGTATGCAATTAAACAAGGCAAAACACGTATGCAATTGTACAAGCAACAAAAGCACGACAAAAGAACTGCGACCTTCTATACGAAATGCAATGCAAACATTTACAGCAGACAAAGCACTTAACAATTTCCTACTTATTAGACGGGCCCATGGACACACGTACACACACACACACACACCCAAGAAATGGTGGTAGAGGCCTTTAAGAACAAGCTCCAGCTCGGAGGACAGGTGAGCTGAAACCCAGGACCTATCTCGAACCTTTCCAACTCGTGTGGTCTTCAAGTTGTTCGGACCCAGGCTCCAGCGAGAGCGAGTTGGATCCAATCGCCGTGAGCTGCGATCCTTCCCGACCTCCCAGAATCCTCCCGCGCTTCTCAACACGTGCTGGTGAGACGAGGCACCGATCCTTCCCGTCGATGCGTCGTTTCACTGAGGAACCACCTCCAAGAAGAGGTCGATGAGTCGCACCAAGCCGGGAACCAAAATGGAGAACAAAGAGCTCCACAAATCAAGAAGAAGAAGAAGCCGCCATTCGCAGCTCGAGCCAAGCAACCGGCTAAACTTCCAAAATAAAGCAGCTCGAAGCAAAAAGCTCTCCCGAGCCAAACAGAAGCCGAAGCTCACTGAACCACCAAAGCACAATGCCTCCAAAAAGCCTCCTCCCGAGCCAGGCCTCAGCCGAAGCTCACTGAGCCAGCCGAAGCAAAAAGCTTCTGAAGGACTCAACCCGAACCCAAGCCAAACAGGACCCGAAGGTCTGCTGAGCGACTACTCTCTGCCGAAGCAAAAAGCTTACTACTAAACTCCCAACACGAACAAAGAAAAGATCTCCTCTTATCCTTCTCCCGCCCTTCCCCCGCTCCCGGCATGACTCATGACTCATGCCCTGGTGCTCCATCCCCCGCTCAGCCATGGGTGGGAGGGAGTTGTTGACATCATGAGTCACGGGACGGCAGGGTTCTTCTTGCTCTTCGCAGAAGAAGGGGAGGGATGTGTCCATTGTTCGTTCCCTAACTATTAAATTGATCCGCAGTGCATCTTATTTGATTTCTGAACACTTAAACAATGGAAGGTGAGCTATCTAGGGAACAAGCACTTCTCGACATAGCTGACTAAAGGAAACTGTATGTTGTGTGCAATCGAATTCCAAATGCGTAACACTACCCCCTCCCCTCTTTACAGACTCGTCCCGTGTCGTCAAATTTTCGTGTGACCAGCATGTGTAAGTTTTCCCCTCGTATGTTCTACCTTCCGATCCCCGAGCGCTACATTTCTTTATTCATGTCCCAAAAATAAATAACCCAATGCACTGCGTAACTAACTAAACGAACTCTCAGACTCATTCGGACAACTTAACTAAAATTGCCGGCGCTAAAACAAACATGCAGGTGGGGTTCCACGTATTTACAATTTCCACTCAACTTATCCATTACTTAACCATGGCCCAGGACCTGTGATCTGTGAAAGGGAAAAGGTAAAAGTCATTACAAAGTCATTGGTGCAGGGGAATGGATGGAGATGGTAGCAAAACACAAATGAGCATGATGGATGCACGGGCTGCCTGTAGGGCAGTCCTTGCAAAACTGGAGGTTCCTGGCGCACATGGTGATGGATGGACGCAGGGGCAAATGCAAACACGGGCTAGCAAGGATGGGGTCATTGCAGAGGCAGGCAAACGAGGCATGGCAAGGCAAGTCCATGCAGAACAGGCGGCTGCAGCACAACAGGCCGGCAAGTGAAGCTGGCCGGCCTATGGTGTGGTTCCATCAGGTCTGGAGGGAGTGCGGTGGTGCCGGCCTCTCTGAAGGCGGGCTCGGACCTAGCCTACTGTCTGCCCCCACTCTATCGCCTTTGCCTGTCTCTGTCCATACCCACTCCCTTAATTTGCCACACAACACAACAAAATTTAGCCCCTCTTTATTTTTATTTCCATTTTATAATTGTCTCCCTAACCCCCTTTATCGTCATTGTCCGGCTCGCCTATCCTGTCAACCTAGCCTACTCCCAACCCCTACATTCCCTCTCTGGAGGGGAATAGGGAGAGACAAGCGTCCTGTCTCGAGGCCCAATGAAGCCTCAGAATGGCCTCCTCAGAGTTCAGCGATCTACCAAGGTGAGTCCAGTGGCCAACAACGAGCGAAGGGATGGATGGTGCGAAGGGGTACATCTCCTAACTCCCCTAACATTTATTACACCTGAAACTACCCCAGGCTTTCCAAAAAAACGCCTCACACTTTAAAACTATCGGTTCTAAAAACCATGATTCCCGTCGCCTGTGTTGGTGTCCATTATAAATTTGGGCCTTGCCCTCAAATTTTCGTTCGTGCCCTCGCACAATTTCCTGGCTGGGCAGTGTGGCTCAACTGGCAGGAACTCCCCCTCTGCCGAACTCTAACCATGGCACCCCCAGGCCCGCAGGCTGCCTCCGAGCCTAGCTGCTCCCTGCAACGCGGGGGGGGGAGGGGTGCCCTCTCTGGCATTGCCCCCCTCCGATGCCCACGTGGCGTGTTGATGCCCCGGGTCCTTTTCCGAGGGTCGCCCGTGCCCACTACACTGCCCCCGTGGCATTCTGGCGCTACGGGTCCGTTTCCGACGGGTCGCCCGTACCCACTACACTATCCCGGCCCCTCTTGGGCCCTTGGCCTCCTCTGGCCGACTAGTCCGGTGCCCGGGATGCCCACTAAACAAAACTCAACTTTCCACAGCCACGCTCCCAGCCGGTCCATGAACTCCTGCACCCCTCCAAACGGGTTTCGTGCCTTGTCTCAACACCAACAACAGAACGACTTCCTTTTCGTAAATTTAACTACCCACTAACTAAACATTAAACTGACCCTGGGGTCTCTTGGGTGGGAATCACTCCTCCCCCCAATCAGTCATCGCACCATGCATACCACATTCGCTCCACTCACACACTTGGGCCCACTGTTCCACACTCATTCCTCACACACTTTCCATTTCGCAACTCACACCAACACTCTATACTGCCATCCTACCTAATTAAATCCCCTAACTAACTCGTGCTCCCTCGTCAGCCCTTAAATCAACGCACATTCCTTTTACTCAACGTAGCTAAGCTACGTCTCCACGACACATTTCCAGTCTGTCCATGTCTCCAAAAATCCAAAAATTCCCATTTCCTAAACCTGAACTAAAATCCCTCTAATTAATCCTTTCCACGCGTTCCATGAGGAACAACCCATGTCCCCATGAAGCCAGTCTAACTATCGCTAACCCATTTCCCTAACTAGTACTTCCTGTGCCCCCGAGCAAGGGGGTCTTCCACCCCCTGCCTGGGGCTCATGTCCACTCGAAGTGGCAAGGCTCGCTTTACTTCTTCTTTTTTCTTCTTTTGCGCACACCAGCGTGGCAACTCACAGCCTGCGCTCTTTCCCCGTGACGTCATGGCAGCTGCTCGCGCTTCGCTCACCTCGTCCCTCCTCGGACGGTACCATCCGGCAGGGATTTCCCCTCCTGCCGGATTCCAACCATGCAGCCACGACGTCACCCTGCGCATCCCAAGCAAGCCCCGCATTCGAGGGGTTCCCCACGCGAGCACATGTGCTCTGCCCGTCCATAACCAGCGCTGCGGAATCCCTGATGGCGTCACTCGCACCCCGAACCTGCACAGTTTCTCGCACAAGCCGGGGTACGCATAACGCATCGGGGGAGCCGCATCACACGCTCTGCGAACAGAACGTGCAGTGCAGGCCACATGAAGCTTTATATACACGCTCACTTGGAGAACCCGTCCGATCCGAATTCACATTTCCAGCCCAACTTGTGTCCGTCCCGCGGGATCGGCTTGCATCCACCGCGAACGTTTCCGGACCAGATTTCACTCGTGCAGATGCGCACGTGGCGGCCTCGTGCGTAGCACAGCACGGACCCTGCGCTCGCTGCTGTGCCAATCTGGCACGGTCCTCAAAACAGCTACAGCCGCTACCCGGCTCTTGTCCGTCATCTGTCGCAGTCGTAGTCGCCATTCAACACGCACACTCCTGCGTGCCACGACACTCACACACCTCACCATTACACTAGGACATGCGGTTCCGGTCTTCCGCATGCTAACCGCCATCTCCCTCTCATACCGCCACCTCATACACGCGGTCTCTCTCACACACACCATACTACTCACACACGCAGTTCCTGTCACGCTGTGTTTCATATGCACACGGTGTTTCATCCACACACGGTGTTTCATCTGCACACGGTGTTTCATCCACACACAGTTTCATACACACATGGTGTTTCATCCACACACAGTTTCATACACACATGGTGCTTCATCCACACATGGTGTTTCATCCACACACAGTATTTCATCCACACGCAGTGCTTCATCCACACACAGTGTTTCATCCAGACGCAGTGCTTCATCCACACACAGTGTTTCATCCACACACAGTTTCATACACACATGGTGCTTCATCCACACATGGTGTTTCATCCACACACAGTATTTCATCCACACGCGGTGCTTCATCCACACACGGTGTTTCATACATACACGGTGTTTCATCCACACACGGTGCTTAATCCACACATGGTGTTTCATCCACACGCAGTTCCTGTCACATACGGTGTTTCATCCACACACGGTGCCTCATCCACACACGGTGCTTAATCCACACATGGTGTTTCATCCACACGCAGTTCCTGTCACATACGGTGTTTCATCCACACACGGTGCCTCATCCACACACGGTGTTTCATCCAGACACGGTGCCCCATCCACACACGGTGTTTCATCCACACACGGTGCTTCATCCACACATGGTGTTTCATCAACACATGGTGTTTCATCCACACATGGTGTTTCATCCACACACAGTGTTTCATCCACACACGGTGCCCCATCCACACACGGTGTTTCATCCACACACAGTGTTTCATCCACACACGGTGCCCCATCCACACACGGTGTTTCATCCACACACGGTGTTTCATCCACACATGGTGTTTCATCCACACACAGTGTTTCATCCACACATGGTGTTTCATCCACACACGGTGTTTCATACACACGCGGTGTTTCATCCACACATGGTGTTTCATCCACACACAGTGTTTCATCCACACACGGTGCTTCATCCACACATGGTGTTTCATCCACACACGGTGTTTCATACACACGCCGTGCTTAATCCACACATGGTGTTTCATCCACACGCAGTTCCTTTCACACGGGGTGTTTCATCCACACACGGTGCCTCATCCACACACGGTGTTTCATCCACACACGGTGTTTCATCCACACACGGTGCTTCATCCACACATGGTGTTTCATCCACACGCAGTTCCTGTCACACACGGTGTTTCATCCACACACGGTGCCTCAGCCACACACGGTGTTTCATCCACACACGGTGCTTCATCCACACATGGTGTTTCATCCACACGCAGTTCCTGTCACACACGGTGCCTCATCCACACACGGTGTTTCATCCACACATGGTGTTTCATCCACACACGGTTTGTCATCCACACGCAGTTCCTGTCACACGGTGTTTCATCCACACACGGTGTTTCATCCACACGCGGTGCCTCATCCACACACGGTGTTTCATCCACACGGTGTTTCATCCACACGTGGTGCTTCATCCACACACGGTGTTTCATCCACACACGGTGCCTCATCCATACACGATTCCTCATCCACACACGGCGCCTCATCCACACACGGTGCTTCATCCACACATGGTGCCTCATCCACACATGGTGTTTCATCCACACACGGTATTTCATCCACACACGGTGCCTCATCCACACACGGTGTTTCATCCACACACGGTGTTTCATCCACACGCGGTGTTTCATCCACACGCGGTGCCTCATCCACACACGGCGCCTCATCCACACGCGGTGCTTCATCCACACACGGTGTTTCATCCACACACGGTGCCTCATCCACACACGGTGTTTCATCCACACACGGTGTTTCATCCACACGCGGTGTTTCATCCACACACGGTCCCTCATCCACACACGGCCCCTCATCCACACACGGTGCTTCATCCACACACGGTGTTTCATCCACACACGGTGCCTCATCCACACACGGCGCCTCATCCACACGCGGTGCTTCATCCACACACGGTGCCTCATCCACACACGGTGTTTCATCCACACACGGTGCTTCATCCACACACGGTGCCTCATCCACACACGGTGTTTCATCCACACACGGTGTTTCATCCACACGGAGTTCCTGTCCTCAACATTTCGGCATTTTCATTTCGGCACCCTCTCAAACATACATTTCGACACCACACACCGGAACAACCACGCTGGGAATTAGCACCACCACAATGGGTCCCGGGGTTTCCATAACCCCCAAGCTCCGCATGCACCCTTTTGCAGCACTTGCCCCCTCTAGCTCGCAAGGCTCGACCGGACTCTCCTCGTCACGATCCCCCTCAAGGCGACACAGTCCCTCCCCTCGTTCCTGAAGGAGGCCATCCTGCTGCTTGCATCGGGTCCCAACACATTCCACCAGCTCACCCCCATTGTCCTCCACTACGTGTGTGTGTGTGTGTGTGTGTGTGTGTGTGTGTGTGTGTGTGTGTGTGTGTGTGTGTGTGTGTGTGTGTGTGTTCGTTTTTAGTTTCTTCCACCTCGTCCAATTCATCCTCTATCTCCCGTGTCTCTGTTTCCGTGACTATTTGCGTTTTCGTCACCTTGTTCGTTTCCTTCGTCTCCACTATTATTTCTTCCGTCGTCACCTCGTGTCTCGTCTTACACATTTCGGTCTCCCCTTTTAATTTTTCCCTCTCCGTCAGCGTCTCTCTCTCTCTCTCTCTCTCTCTCTCTCTCTCTCTCTCTCTCTCTCTCTCTCTCTCTCTCTCTCTCTCTCTCTCTCTCTCTCTCTCTCTCTCTCTCTCTCTCTCTCTCTCTCTCTCTCTCTCTCTCTCTCTCTCTCTCTCTCTCTCTCTCTCTCTCTCTCTCTCTCTCTCTCTCTCTCTCTCTCTCTCTCTCTCTCTCTCTGCCGTTACGAGTCTCGTCCAACACGTCTCGCATATTATTTTGTCCTCCACCGCGGGGCCGACACAGTCCACACTCCCCCTCAGCTCGCTCGCTCCAGCACGTGGCACCGCCATTTTGAGCTCCACTGCCCGCGTTTCGCTCCTCGCAACTGCCATTATTGCCTTTTGCCCAGCTCGGAGATTCAGCCCCATGCGCTGCATTTCACCCCGCATTTCTTTCATTTCCTCTTTCATTTCGTTTTTCATATCGTTTCCCACTTGTTGCACATTCGTTTTCATGCCATCTTTTGTGGCCATGTTATGCTTCATCTCTTTTTAGACTACATCATCTGCATCAACATTTCCCCCACTTGGATGATCTCAGCCGACCCCGACGAAGCCGAATCGCCTCAGTCGGTCACGGTTTCGCTGGGGGCCGAGGAGGGATTTTGACGGAGGAGGGGAGGGGTGTCATACACCGTGGCCACCGCCGCTGCGCCCATTGCGGACTCATTTGCGGGGAATAGTCAACCTGCATAATGGGAGTGTCCTGCATGGTCATTTCGCCCTGAGCCATGATTTCTAACATTTCTAAATTCATTACCCCCTGCTCCCGTTCGCCTTGAACTGCCATCTTGCGTATCGGAAATAATTTAAACTCGGAATTTAATGGAACCGGAGGGTCGCCTCGCACACCCTTGATCCGGTTCCGTTAATTTAGTGTGGAGGGGATGAATCTGTATCCCACTCCTGACACCAGTGTTGTAGATTTCCGCCCGCCGGCGTGTGAATGGCCACGTCTAACCAATAGCGGTCGCTTCACCCACCGAACGGACAATCCAGTCGCGGCTTTCCGGATCAACGCCGGAAACCAGCCATGGGTGTGTTTGTAACCACACCACAACCTTGTCCACACTCTACCCCGCGCTACAGGGTCCGCTTAAGCAGCTCACTTCCTTTTGGGATAACCGAGCGGGGTATTATCGCGCAGTCCCGTTGGACCCGATCACTTTACTGGCTTTTAAGAAACCAACTATATTCCGAGTGCAAGATGGCAGCTTAAGGGAAGAGGACTCAACGAACAGGTTTGCATTCACACAAGGACATTTATTATAATAAAGCACGTATGCAATTAAACAAGGCAAAACACGTATGCAATTGTACAAGCAACAAAAGCACGACAAAAGAACTGCGACCTTCTATACGAAATGCAATGCAAACATTTACAGCAGACAAAGCACTTAACAATTTCCTACTTATTAGACGGGCCCACGAACACACGTATGCACGCACACACACCAAAGAATTGGTGGCAGAGGCCTTTAATAACGAGCTCCAACTTGGAGGACAGGTGAGCTGAAACGCAGAACCTATCTCGAACCTCGTGTGGTCTTCAAGTTGTTCGGACCCGGGCTCCAGCGAGAGCGAGCTGGATCCAATCGCCGTGAGCTGCGATCCTTCCCGAGCTCCCACGAATCCTCCCGCGTTTCTCAACACGTGCTGGTGAGTCGAGGCGCCGATCCTTCCCGGCGATGCGTCGTTTCCCTGAGGAACCACCTCCAGGAAGAGGTCGATGAGTCGCACCAAGCCGGGAACCAAAATGGAGAACAAAGAGCTCCACAAACCAAGAAGAAGAAGAAGCCACCATTCGCAGCTCGAGCCAAGCAACCGGCTCAACTACCTTCCAAAACAAAGCAGCTCGAAGCAAAAAGCTCTCCCAAGCCAAACAGAAGCCGAAGCTTACTGAACTAGCCGAAGCAAAAAGCTTCCGAAGGACTCAACCCGAACCCAAGCCAAACAGGACCCGAAGGTCTGCCGAGCGACTACTCTCTGCCGAAGCAAAACGCTTACTACTCAACTCCCAACACGAACAAAGAAAAGATCTCCTCTTATCCTTCTCCCGCCCTTCCCCCGCTCCCGGCGTGACTCATGACTCATGCCCTCGTGCTCCATCCCCCGCTCAGCCACGGGTGGGAGGGAGTTGTTGACATCATGAGTCACGGGACGGCAGGGTTCTTCTTGCTCTTCGCAGAAGAGGGGGAGGGATGTCTCCATTGTTCGTTCCCTAACTATTAAATCGATCCGCAGCGCATCTAATCGATTTCTGAACATTTAAACAATGGAAGGTGAGCTATCTAGGGAACAAGCACTTCTCGACATAGCTGACTGAAGGAACCTGTATGTTGCGTGCAATCAAATTCCAAATTCCTATCAATATGTATATGTATACATATATATATATGTATATGTATATGTATATATATATATATATATATATATATATATGTATATATATATATATATATACACATATATGTCTCGACCCATTTATACAGGGTGTAACAAAATACTGGAATCATATATTAATTTTTGTTTTTCAGGATACAACCTATAAAAATGGATGACTATCTAAAACAAAGCTTAATTGGTCCTCTTACATGTCGGAGGTTTAAGCCAGAGAGAAACTTGACAAGAATTCCATCGCCGACATCCAATGAAGCCTCAACAAGGAACAGTGTTAAAGTTAATGAAACAATTTCGTGAAACTGGAAGTGTGACAGATAAAGAAAGAAGTGGTCATCCGCGCTCAAGGACGTAGATGCTTTGATCACTCCAGAGATGTTTTAACAAATGCTACTATGAGTCACCATCGATCAACACGAAAAATTGGTCAAGAACTGGGAATAAGTCATATGTCTGTTGCATGCATTCTAAAGAGAAACAAATCCCAACCTTACAGAGTCCAATGCGTGCAAAAGCTTCACGGGGGATGATTGCGACAGACGTGAGTTGTTTTGTGACTGGATAACAAAACAGGAATTAGTGCAACCTTCAATTTATTATAATATCATGTTCAGTGATGAGACTCTTTTCCATCTCAGTGGAATGGTAAACCATCATAAGTGCCGTTACTGGGTTAATGAGAACCAACCCCCATTGGACAGAAGGGACTCATGTTCAGAATGGCCCAAGTGTAATGGTCTGGTGTGGCATCCATGGGACAATCTCACTCGGACCATCCCTTTCTTGAAGCGACTGTAACTGGAGAAACATATGTAGCAATGTTGAATGAAGTCTTCGAGCCTCACTTAGATGACATGCCGCTTGAAACATGACGACGTTTCTGGTTTCAGCAGGATGGGGCACCTCCACATTTTGCCTGTTGTAACTCGGCACTGGTTAGATGCCATGATCGCAAGATGATGGATTGGTCAACATGTACCATTGGCATGGCCCCCTAGGTCACCAGACCTGACTCCTCTAGATGTTTTTCTTCTCCTCTGACTCCTCTGAACAATAGAGGCATTGAGAGAACGTATTCGAGAGGAATGTTATGAAATCAGTTTAGATACACTGCATGCAGTCGTTGAAACTACAAAACGCCGAGTTTATAACTGCAAAGCACACCACGGATTACAGTTTTAACATTTGCTGGAATAAAAGCCTTTGATTCCGGAATTTTGTTACACACAAAGAGAACAACATGATTCCAGAATTTTGTTACACACAGAAAAGAAAAAATTAACCAATGATTCCAGAATTTTGTTGCACACAAAGAGAACAACATGATTCCAGAATTTTGTTGCACACACAAAATAAACAATTAACCAATGATTCCAGAATTTTGTTGCACACAAAGGGAACAACATGATTCCAGAATTTTGTTGCACACAAAGAGAACAACATGATTCCAGAATTTTGTTACACACACAAAATAAACAATTAACCAATGATTCCAGAATTTTGTTGCACACAAAGAGAACAACATATGATTCCAGAATTTTGTTACACACACAAAATAAACAATTAACCAATGATTCCAGAATTTTGTTACACACAAAAAGAACAACATATGATTCCAGAATTTTGTTGCACACAAAGAGAACAACATGATTCTAGAATTTTGTTACACACACAAAATAAACAATTAACCAATGATTCCAGAATTTTGTTACACACAAAAAGAACAACATATGATTCCAGAATTTTGTTGCACACAAAGAGAACAACATGATTCTAGAATTTTGTTACACACACAAAATAAACAATTAACCAATGATTCCAGAATTTTGTTACACACAAAAAGAACAACATATGATTCCAGATTTTGTTACACACAAAGAGAACAACATGATTCTAGAATTTTGTTACACACACAAAATAAACAATTAACCAATGATTCCAGAATTTTGTTACACACAAAAAGAACAACATATGATTCCAGAATTTTGTTGCACACAAAGAGAACAACATGATTCCAGAATTTTGAAACACACACAAAATAACCAATTAACCAATGATTCCAGAATTTTGTTACACACAAAGAGAACAACATGATTCCAGAATTTTGTTACACACACAAAATAAACAATTAACCAAAGATTCCAGAATTTTGTTACACACAAAAAGAACAACATATGATTCCAGAATTTTGTTACACACAAAAAGAACAACATATGATTCCAGAATTTTGTTGCACACAAAGAGAACAACATGATTCTAGAATTTTGTTACACACACAAAATAAACAATTAACCAATGATTCCAGAATTTTGTTACACACAAAAAGAACAACATATGATTCCAGATTTTGTTACACACAAAGAGAACAACATGATTCTAGAATTTTGTTACACACACAAAATAAACAATTAACCAATGATTCCAGAATTTTGTTACACACAAAAAGAACAACATATGATTCCAGAATTTTGTTGCACACAAAGAGAACAACATGATTCCAGAATTTTGTAACACACACAAAATAACCAATTAACCAATGATTCCAGAATTTTGTTGCACACAAAGAGAACACCATGATTCCAGAATTTTGTTACACACACAAAATAAACAATTAACCAATGATTCCAGAATTTTGTTACACACAAAAAGAACAACATATGATTCCAGAATTTTGTTGCACACAAAGAGAACAACATGATTCTAGAATTTTGTTACACACACAAAATAACCAATTAACCAATGATTCCAGAATTTTGTTACACACAAAAGAACAACATATGATTCCAGAATTTTGTTGCACACGAAGAGAACAACATGATTCAAGAATTTTATTACACACACAAAATAACCAATTAACCAATGATTCCAGAATTTTGTTACACACAAAAAGAACAACATATGATTCCAGAATTTTGTTGCACACAAAGACAACAACATGATTCTAGAATTTTGTTACACACAAAATAACCAATTAACCAATGATTCCAGAATTTTGTTACACACAAAGAGAACAACATGATTCCAGAATTTTGTTACACACACAAAATAAACAATTAACCAATGATTCCAGAATTTTGTTGCACACAAAGAGAACAACATATGATTCCAGAATTTTGTTGCACACAAAGGGAACAACATGATTCCAGAATTTTGTTGCACACACAAAAAGAACAACATATGATTCCATAATTTTGTTGCACACAAAGAGAACAACATGATTCCAGAATTTTGTTACACACACAAAATAAACAATTAACCAATGATTCCAGAATTTTGTTACACACAAAGAGAACAACATATGATTCCAGAATTTTGTTACACACACAAAATAAACAATTAACCAATGATTCCAGAATTTTGTTACACACAAAAAGAACAACATATGATTCCAGAATTTTGTTGCACACAAAGAGAACAACATGATTCTAGAATTTTGTTACACACACAAAATAAACAATTAACCAATGATTCCAGAATTTTGTTACACACAAAAGAACAACATATGGTTCCAGAATTTTGTTGCACACAAAGAGAACAACATGGTTCTAGAATTTTGTTACACACACAAAATAAACAATTAACCAATGATTCCAGAATTTTGTTACACACAAAAAGAACAACATATGATTCCAGATTTTGTTACACACAAAGAGAACAACATGATCCTAGAATTTTGTTACACACACAAAATAAACAATTAACCAATGATTCCAGAATTTTGTTACACACAAAGAGAACAACATGATTCCAGAATTTTGTTACACACACAAAATAAACAATTAACCAATGATTCCTGAATTTTGTTACACACAAAGAGAACAACATGATTCCAGAATTTTGTTGCACACAAAGAGAACAACATGATTCCAGAATTTTGTTACACACACAACATAAACAATTAACCAATGATTCCAGAATTTTGTTACACACAAAAAGAACAACATATGATTCCAGATTTTGTTACACACAAAGAGAACAACATGATCCTAGAATTTTGTTACACACACAAAATAAACAATTAACCAATGATTCCAGAATTTTGTTACACACAAAAAGAACAACATTTGATTCCAGATTTTGTTACACACAAACCGAACAACATGATTCTAGAATTTTGTTACACACACAAAATAAACAATTAACCAATGATTCCTGAATTTTGTTACACACAAAAAGAACAACATATGATTCCAGAATTTTGTTGCACACAAAGAGAACAACATGATTACAGAATTTTGTAACACACACAAAATAAACAATTAACCAATGATTCCTGAATTTTGTTACACACAAAGAGAACAACATGATTCCAGAATTTTGTTGCACACAAAGAGAACAACATGATTCCAGAATTTTGTTACACACACAAAATAAACAATTAACCAATTATTCCAGAATTTTCTTACACACACAAAAAAAATAATTAATCTATGATTCCAGAATTTTGTTGCACCCTGTATAATGTTGAAAAATCCCACCTTGCTGCACAGAGTTACAACCAAATCCTTTCTGGGGTACAAAACGACCCCAGTTGTTTTTGTTCATTTTTTTGCACACTGCATATGATTATTTCACATGGTATTTGTATCCAGCAAGTTCTCTCTCTAAAAATTTTTTTAACGATTGTGTTTGTTCACTTTATCACTAAAACATCATCCAATCAAAATATGTTTCCAAATTGATGTGAAACTTCAGCAGATTGAATGAAATTTACTGCTTCCGAGTTGGGGTCATAAAAGTCCCCAGTTGGAAGGTTAATTTTAGATTTTAGATTTATTCATTTATTTTTCTTAGGTTTGTTGACTTTATCAATAAAACACCATATTTGGTCGTTGATATGAAAGTTTGGTGGATTTAGTGAAATTGAATGGTTTTGAGTTGGGGTCCGAAAAGACCCCATTTGGTAAGATTAGGTCGTAAAATATATTTGTAGGATTGGGGTTAAGGAAATGATACTCATGGAAAGAAATATAGGAAATGGTATATATGTATCATGAGAAAGGAAATAAGAAACTTGAAGAAGCTTTGACGCTGTTTTCCAGCATTATGGATATTGCACGTGATTTTGTCCTCGCAAATACAACAGTGATTAGGATTTGCAACAACAAAGATAAGATCATGCACGCACCGAGTACGTGCTCGATCTGTGGCACCTTCCAGTGGAGTGAAAATTCAAAAACCACGAAGCTCTGCAAGGGGGGAAACTTTTTGGAGGAAAATCATTGTATGAATCTGTGGGAAAATCACTCTCGATTTCTGAACTACTTTGCAGGAACACATGGAGTTCGTAAACCGAGAGATTATGTATAAAAATTCAGCATTATGCATGTATAATTCAGAGCTAATAGTAAAAAAAACAAATGCTTGAAATGATATTGATTCTTTGCCTCAAGTAACCATTAACCATTCAGGCCTATTCAGCAACTCCTCTTATTCACAACACGACGCTCACCAAACTCTCTCTCTCTCTCTCTCTCTCTCTCTCTCTCTCTCTCTCTCTCTCTCTCTCTCTCTCTCTCTCTCTCTCTCTCTCTCTCTCTCTCTCTCTCTCTCTCTCTCTCTCTCTCTCCCACACAATCCTTTCTTCCTCTTTCATCTCCGCCTTTCCTTCGCTGTTGGCTTTCAAGCCTATCTCGTCATTGTGACATGGCACAACGGCCCCTTGTTCTCTGCTATGCCAGTTGCCCACGTGATGCGCCGACGCAGCGAACATGCCTGCGAGAACCCACAACTCGAGAAGGTTTGTGATCGCATGGTTCACTTTTACTGGGACACTGAGACTGGAGAGGGTTCATGATCACGTGCATCCCATGCATAGCACTATTACCTCGCAGTTTTTTTTTGTTTTTTAATCTAATACTGAAAAACAAGGGATTTACCGATTGGCATGATATTTCTGCTGACATACTAATATTTGATTCACATTATCACACATAACTGAAATATCTTAACGATCCATAATTTTATGAGAATAGCTAAATTCTGGGCGAATTTGTTGAACTGGTTGTGAATTTCGTCCTCCTCCCCCATGCCCGGGGGTAAATACACCCCTCTGCAACCACTCGGTATGCCACTGGGTTGGGGATCACTTAATATTACCTTTCAAGTTGGTCCACTAGATATGAGAAGTAAATTTAACATTAATTTATTTTTGCTAGAAACAAAGCAAAATATTTGCACTGTATGAAGTTCACAAACAAAAACTTGAGTTCAACATCTTGAAGCCCTGTGTCTTAACCCAAATATGGAGATAATAACCCACGACACAAGCCGAACGACAATTTCCTCTTTTTCATGGGGTTGATGGAATGATGACATTCCTCCATATAGATATATCCAACGAGCATTTTTCATGTTTTAACCCAGAAAAAAGAAGTAAAAGAGACGTAAATCTCATTGCCCCCGTTGTTTTAATAATTTTGGTGTCTGGAGTTAAATGGGCTAGCCCATATTTATGTACAACTAAAATGGCCACCAGTCTACCAGTCAGCCATCTTTGATCAGATCACAAAATAAAGCGAGGCGCATGTTTATGCCATCATGTGCTGTGCTTGTGCCAAGTTTGAACAAAATCGGACCATGCATGTCTGAGAAATGGTTGGGGACACATTTAATGAACAAAATAGCTACCAGTGCCAACTCACTCCTCACCTTTCTCCCTCAATTCTCCCCACTCACCCTTCTCTCACCATTCACCCCCCTCACTCACCATTCTCAAAGTTGCCCCCCCTCTCATCCACAAAGCTACCTCCTTCCCCTGCCCTCTCACCTCCATCTTATCACTCCACCTCCTCAAATTCTCATCTGCTTTCTGCCCCCCTCTCTTGTCCCCCCTCTCCCCAAGCACCACAGACACTTTTCTCCTTTTCATCCGGCCTCCTCCCCTAGCTATTCTGCAATCCCCCACACTCTTTCAACAACTCTCCCTTACCTCCCACCCTCCCTTGTCCTACCCTCCCCTCCCCTCCCATCCCCTGCACCCAAAGCCTCCTCCCCCCCCCTCTTCATTAACAGTGTGGACCTCAAATATCTGAGGCCTTCGCTCAAACCTTACAGATCTTTCCATACAGGTCGCCACTGACAAACCAGACATAATCTGCCTAACAAAAACTTTCCTCCCTCAAGACGTCTCTGACTCCCAAGTATCTCTCCCTGGTTACTCCCTCCTCCGGTGTGACAGACTTGAGCCTCATCCTGGTGGAGGAGTTGCTCTCTTCATCAAAGACTCAATTCCTCACTCTCCATGCACTGCCCTCACTCCCCCACACCCCCAGGAATACCTCTGGCTACGGCTTCCCTCCACTCCCACCTCATGTTTATATGTGTACTGTACCATCCACCGAACAGTGATGACTCCATTTACACCTCACCATCCGAAAACATGGACCAACTTCTAAATTCTCATCCAAACTCTCTCTTCCCTTTTATGTGGTGACTTCAATTGTCATCATGCCAGTTGGCAAGGTGTGGGTACCTCTCTCACCTGTCATGGCACCTCAGCAAAAGCTTTCTGCGACTCATTGGGACTGACTCAATCAGTCAACTTCCCGACCCAGATCCCAACCAATGGTGCTCCATCTCTTCTGGATCTGATTTTGACAAATTTCCCTGACAATATCTGCTGTTCTTCCTTTGCTCCAATCGGTTCTTCTGACCACGTCCTTGTCAAAGTGGACATCTCTCTGGCTGTTATCAGAGAACCACCTCAGTGCCATCGAGTCTGGAATTTCACTAAATCTGACTGGCAGGGTCTCCATGCAGCCATCAAACTTCAAGACTGGTCTTCCATCGCTACTTTCTCCAACATCAACTCATCCTTGGAATTCTTTCAAAGAAACTCGCTCTCCCTCATGTACAGATTTATCCCCTCTCGTCTTCAGTTGTCCTACCCTTCCCCCCACCCATGGTTCACTGAAGCTTGCGTTGAGGCAGTTGTCCTGAAACAACTTGCTTTTTCCTCATGGAAAGCAAACCCAACTGAGTGTAATCTCAGTTCATTCCATAAGGCTCGGAACAAGTGTGTATCTACCCTCAGGAGAGCCAGAAAACAACGTCTTTCTAAGCTCAAGTCTGAACTCTGGAATCTGTCTCCCTCCTCCAAATCCTGGTGGCATCTAATCAAATCTGTTTCTGGTGTATGTTCCCCCTCCATCCCCTCGCTTACCTCAACTGTCCGCACTGCTGATACCGCACGTGCAAAGGCTGAATGCCTAAACTCGGTGTTTGCATCAAATTCTTGTGTCCAAAACCCATCACTTTCTCTACCCACCTTACCCATTCGCACCCAACTGTCCCTGGACTGTGTGTCCTTTTCTCCTGACAAGGTGGAGAGAGAGAGAGTTTCCTGTCAAATCTCAACTCAGATTCTGCAACCGGTCCAGATGGCATCAGCCCACGTGTCCTAAAAACCTGCTCCTCTGCTCCTGCTCACCCTCTGTCTGTTCTATTCATCCTCTCAAGGTCATCTGCCATCTGCTTGGAAATCAGCAAACATTACTGCCCTGCATAAAAAGGTGCAACAACAGATCCCTGCAACTACAGACCAATCAGCCTTCTCCCAATCATCAGCAAGGTTATGGAATTCATCATCGCTTCAGACATGAAATCCTTCCTCTTCTCCAATGGCTTGATTTCCGATCATCAATTTGTTTTCAGACCAGGTCACTCAACACTTGATATGCTGCTTCTGCTCTCCCAACAATGGATGGAGATCCTCAATGCCAGACATGAAATCAGAGCCACATCCCCGGATACATCGCATGGTTTTGACATGGTCTGACACCCTGCCCTACTCAACAAACTCTCTTCATATGGTATCCAAGGCCATCTCCACTCATGGTTCGCAGACTTCCTCTCCTGTCGCAGTTAACGTGTAGCCCTAAATGGAGTTCTTTCATCCCCTCTTCCTGTCCAGGCTGGAGTTCCTCAAGGTAGCGTTCTGGGCCCTGTTCTTTTTCTGGTTTTCATCAATGATCTCTCCGACTCTCTGGAAAATCCTCTATATGTCTTTGCTGATGACTCCACCCTCTGCCGTACCATCTGCCATCCCTCATATCATCAAGCAGCAGCTTCTTCACTCTCTGCAGATCTGGATAAAATCACAAGCTGGTCCAACATGTGGAACACGTCTTTCAATCCAGACAAATCTCACACTCACTTTGTCTCTCCGAAAGGACCGTTTGGAACCCCCCCCCCCCATCCACTTTCTCAACAATCCTCTTGAAGAAGTCCTTTCATTCAAGCTTCTGGGTCTCTATCTGCCATACTCTTTCCTGGGAAAGTCACATTTCCAACCAGGCCTCCAAAGCCAGTCACCGACTGGGAATCCTCCTTTGTGCAAAGTCCTTCCTCAGCCCACCTGAGCTCCTGACCACATTCAAAGCTTTCGTCCACAGTCTGATGGAGTACTGCTCTCCCTTCTGGGCTGGTGCTCCTGCCTCCCACCTTTCTCTGCTTCACTCTGTGGAAACCAAGGCATTTCGGATCATTGGCGTCTCCCGTGATGAGGCTGAGTCTTTGGGCCTCTCACTCTCTCACCACAGGCAAGTCGGTGGTCTTTCTTGTACCGTCTCCTCTCCGGTCTTGCTCCCCCCTGCTGTGTCCACGATTTGTCCCCACCATATTTCCGCAGGGCGCTCATGGTCCGCCAACAACCCCCTTCTGGTAAAACTACCAAAATCACGAATCACTGCTCACCTTCACCCTTTCATTCCTCTTTTTCCCCACCCTTGGAATAAACTTTCTCGCTCTGTTCGATCCCATTCTTCCCTCCAGGCCTTCAAAACAGCTGTTCACCACCACCTATTATATTGTCCCCCATCCAAATCCTCGATCTTTTCTACCCCCGTTAATCCACCCCTCACTCACCTCCTTCAAATTCCCTGCTTTCCTTTGTTATACCACAACCAATGAAGTGTTCAGAGGCATCTCCCTGTTATATATACCCATAATAGTATTGAAAGGTAAGCCTGGTGTTGGCTTGGTGGTTCGGGGTGGCTGTTTTGGGATTTTAAGTCTCGTTGGCTGCTTAATTAACACCAGGTGGGGTTGACTCAGCCTGTCATCCTCCTGAGGTTGGCGAATTGTGCACTGGTGTACCGGTGAAAGGGGCACAGCATCAGTGGCACAGCTGTACTCCAAGAAATGGTCGGAGTGGTGACCCTTCCAGATTGTGCCAAACGGCCAAGGAAAAACTGATTTGGCAGTTCCAATGCTCTGTTCAAAGATTATCACCCACGAATTATTGAAAGATGAATTTAATGCTTTAATTTTTACTCGACTTTTCATTCTAATTCTTCAAGATCTCCAAGCATGCAGATGCAGCGCCCTCCCCCTAAAATACACGGTGTATTAATGCACATAGATAAGCTCGTCAGGGGGATCCTCCTTCTGACTTATCGTTATTTGACTTATCTGACGAACGATTTATTTATCGTTATTTCTCTCTCTCTCTCTTCCTCGTAACCTGTAGCCGTTGTTAACACAATAGGTTCGTTTTCAGAAGTTATTACAGGAGGATCGAGTAAAACTGAAAATGACGACCCGAGCATTTGCTCGAGCACCACGGCAGCACTGTTACCATGGAGACCGCCATGTTGTTAAGCGGTCCCGAGCACTCGATTGCATAAATGCTTCCAAAACGATTCTTGGTTGGTTCGGCAAGATAACCGAGGATCGCTTTTTTGAAGGTTTTAATGTCTAACGGGTCCTTGGTTCGATCCAGAATCCCTGTTATTTTAGCCTCTCAGTTTTTTTTTTAAACAAAACCCGGAATGTTTCCCACGAATCATTCAATATGTCGCGAATCTGCCGATTGGAATTGTTGAATTCACTCATTTCAGAGATTGTTTGATCGCAGAGTCTTCCTTCCACAGAACCACTCTGTGGTACGGTCGCCATATTGGTGCTCCCCTTCATCGTTCAGGAAAATCGGGCGAAAAATTCATGTTTTATACGATGTGGGGGAAAAAAAAATCCTTCAAGTAGTTTCGAATGCCCCGTCAGGATGCCGATATGTAAATGGGAAAAAAAGATCTTGACGACTCTGTGAAAACATCGCAGAGACGAACCAAAGCCGCCTTCTTGCGCTTAGCAACATGGCGGCGAGAACGGGTAAAGTGGCGACACCGCGGTCCGTGCATCGTCTGAGGCGATAATCATTTAATTTCTCTTCAGTTCGGTGCTTCACCGGCGCCGTTGTTTGACTGCATTGAACTGCACCGTGCGCCATGAACCGAGATACGTCCGTGGAGGAGTACGGAACGAAAGCCCCGGGATCGAGGAGCTACTTCGATGGAGGCGACGCGCTCAGTCCGGGAGGTTGTCCAAGCGACGAGGAGTCTGGAGCCGGTACGTTCTGGTCGTTCCCGTGCGGCCTCCGTGTTGTGCTCTATTTAAATAAATAATATTTCATGTGGGTAACCTCACGATGTCCGCCTCGGGTCCCCTCGTGCACGATAGTGCCGATGTCCTTGGTTTTGCACCCTCTGCTCTTCTCTGTGCTTTGTCCTCCCCCAGGTTTATGCACGGCACACATGGTCCACCTCCACCATCAAGACCTTTCAGCTGAAACGACCGAAATCCAGGATCGTTGCTCACCGCCACTCATTTGTTCCTCTTCCCCCCCCCTCCCCCCCACACACTTGTGGAATCAACATCCACATCCTCTTCAATCTTATTCTTCCCTCCAGGTTCTCAGGACGGTTGTTCACCACCATCTCAGATCTTCCTCAATCCAAAAACCATGATCTTTTATGCCCTCCTCCATCCAAATTTCCAGTTTTCCCTCTTTGGAGTTTCTTTCTGTATCCATATTGTCCACCCCCATGCATCCTCTCCTGCCCTCCATTCCTCCCCACACCCTTTGTTTGTCTGGGTCTCCTTCTATCTTGGCACTCTACTCCGCTGTTGGTGTCCCTCATGCCTCGCATCCTCTCTCCACCGCTCGTTTTACATCCTGGTTATAGCCCTGATGTGTTTAGCAGACGAGCTCTTCCGTGAGCCTCGACTATGTGTTCAAAGAAACAACTACCTACGGATCAGGACGCTCGAATCCCCCAGAGACAAAGTCATTTATCAAGAAGTATGTCGACTTCTTATGTAGGGATGGCCAGGACACTCCATTGGCTTGATACAACATAAATCCTCAAAAAAAATTTACCACGATAAAATTTATAAACCTATAGATTACCTCCCAGTCATCTGCAAAGAATTCCCCATCCAAGAACACTCATTAAACTTTGGGACATCATCCTCCAACAAGAAAAATGAGACACAAAAGTTCCCATTTGTTATTGTTCTTATTCTTCTTTCTTTTTAGCCGCGTCTCGCGTAGCGAACGCTGGCTCTAAGAGAGCTCCGCGTTGTTCTTGTTGTTGTTCTTCTTCTTCTTCTTCTTCTTCTTCTTCTTCTTCTTCTTCTTCTTCTTCTTCTTCTTCTTCTTCTTCTTCTTCTTCTTCTTCTTCTTCTTCTTCTTCTTCTTCTTCTTCTTCTTACAAAACCTTTAGGACTCAGCTCTTTTATATACAGGATCCGGATCTCCTTAAATACTAAACACCTGTACACATCCTCGCGTTGAGGGTGCCTTTTGAGAGCATCTATCAAGAACTTTTTAATATATTCGGACATTTGCTTTAAAGTTTCGAAAAGTTCACGTTACTATTTAAAGATTATTCCATTTAATGTGCTGTAATTTCGTGAATACACAATTTTCTCATCATGAACAGAAGCCTCCATGACGGGTCTCGCTATTGCCTCCATCAAGGCACGTGACAAAATATCGGAAGTTGTTGTTGTTGTTATTGCCTTTAGGACACGGCTCTTGGACACATTTGTCCTTGTTTTTTTTTCGATAGCCTAACTCAAAATTAGCTGAAGCTACGAACTTGGTTTAAACACCAATCTACTGCATTTTATAGTGGGATGGTGCAAACTGATCGAAATTTTAATAGTTTGGAGAGATTCCACGAAAAGTACACAAAGGTGCATTGCTTTGTGAAGGAATAGGAAGGGATCAGAGTTGTGGGTGGGACTACGACTGTCAATCAGCTTGAAGAGGGCGGGGACGCTCAACACATTTGCTCAAGGGCCAATCAGACTTTCGTGGCTGTGGATAACCGTGGAATATTACCAGCCCTGTCCATGCAGGGCAGTCACGGGGACAATCGACAGTAACAACACACACATTTACCAATGTAAAGCATGGTGTGTTTTTGTGTACCAGTGTGTTTGTACATTTGTGCATTTGTCTGTCCCCTTTCATAAGGATAATTTGAGCAGCGTTTTAAGGGTCAATCTTTAAGCATGACTGTGTGTTCATAATGGTTGATTTTTCAGGATAAAAAAAACAAAAACACTTTTCATAAAATAGTAATTACATCTATTGTGTTAGAATTGTAGACGGTGACTTGTAACCGGGCCTCATAGGTGGTGTACAGAAGCGGTAAAAAGAATAACAAGCCGGTAGGCGGACATGGGTAGTCGACTACCCAATAGAACCTGATGCGATGGGCCCGTTCGATGGGGAATAATGACCTGAGGATTAAGCACAAGAAAATTCATGATTCTAGCTTCAAGGGTTAATGCTGCAGATTGTTTTTTCGTTAAAATACCCCCACATTTAGAGGTTTTTCGGCCGTTGCTAGGCAACGGAGGGGTCCATAGCAACGGTTCTTTCTCACACATAACTAGGACATACCATGAACCTACCATACCAGTTTCATGTATATCTGACTCAGTCTCTGAGATATAACGAACTTCGTTTTTTTATTGTTTTCGACCAGGGTTCGTTCAAAGTCTATCTTCTCCAACAGTTTTCATAGTCCCGTTGCTAGGCAACCAAAGGGGTGTTAGCAAGCAGCAGACCTTACGCGGCACAAGGGCATAAACTGGTCCTACCACCAAAATTTCATCAAAATCGAACAACTGCAAGGGGGTCAAAAACCCCCGACAAACACACACACACGGACAGACCGACACCACGACCAACAAATAAGGGTAAAAATATATAGATCCCCCCAAAAAAAATTTTATCGAAAAAAAAAAATTTTTCGAATTTTTTTTTTTCGACTCGATCAACTACCCAACAATAAATACAAATCACAGGGAGGTGAAATTCGCTGCACATGATGTGTAAAATGCGCAGAGTAGAATCAGTGTTCATTTATGTCTGTAAGATGTCGAATAAATAAAGAAGATATAAGCACACCTGACACGAGGCCGAGGCTTCAGATAGAAAATTTTCACCATAGGTGTAACGACTCTTATAGAATGTTTTAATGATAATTATGATGTCATAGGTCACATGATGTGGCAGCCATTTTGGAAAAAAAGGAAAAACTTTGGACTTCTGTATCTCTGAAACCACTCCATGGATGTATTATTGATGGGGAATACACGTTTTAAATTTCAACTTGATCGGACACATGGTCTGGCAACCAGAATTATTTAATTTTCTGATCTGGGTTTTTAAAATATATTAAATAAGGCTCACGTGGCTGTGCATGGATTGGTTTGAGAGTTTGAGGATAAATTGTATGGGGAAAGAAAATTGATGACGTCATCGGTCACGTGGTGCAGAAGCCATGTTTTTTTAGGTTCGGAAGCCCGAGACAACCCTCAAAAACAACATAAAAACCTTCAAAAATGTTTTTCTCCGAAACGGCTGAACAGATCAAGGTGAAACTTTACAGGAATGACCAACTATCCACGAGGAAGAAAATGTTCTCCACCTATGACATCATAGGTTACATACTTTGGCAGCTGTGATTTTTTATTTGAAGCATAAACCTTTAAAAATCTGTTTCTCCAGAATGGCTCGACAGATCGAGGGGAAACCTCAGACATGTTCCCCAAGCCTTGACGATACCAGGGTGTTCACAGATAATTAATGTTACATGGTCTGGCAGCCATATTGGATAGAGCAAGAATCTTTAAAATAAATATTTCTCTTGAACCACTTCATCAATCGACATGAAACGTCACAATTATGATCTAGTTGTCATGGTGAATATTGTTGCAGGCCGGGAGGTCGGGTGAGAAGACCACTAGGTGGGAGAAGCTATCCTGGTTCCCACCAGACTCCCCGGAATTGTAGGCCGTCGCACACGGATAATTCCGTGACGCGGAGGGTCACTTAACCGACCGTGGACGCCAATAACTCAACCGCATGACCTAGGGTCCTCCCGTCTATGGGTTAATCGGGTTACCTAATTAATCACGTCGTCTAATTACCGGGGAACATGCCCTCGGTACGCCTTGTCCGAACCGGATCACTCTACCGGACCGGATCACTTTACCAAATCGGATGCAGCCAAGCGACACTGCCAAGGACGCACTGGCTAAAAGGAACGGATCATTGGGAACAAAGTCCCGGTTAAACTAGGATTCGGACCATGCTGGATCAATGAAAGAAACCACAAAGACGAGCTGGGAACATTCCTAATGATAATTTATTAACAGTGGGCGAGGAAAGGTATGTGGCACAATCAAGAAATATTGGGATGTGTTGTGCAGGAATAGGGGAGAGAGGTGTGGTGCAGCAAATAAACAGGCAACTTACAAAAGGGGACACAGAGCAGACTTAACGTGAAAATAATAACAATAATAACAATAACAATCTTCTGCAGTCTTACTTAGGCAGACAGGCGCCAGCACATACGCACATACACAGACACAGAAAACCCGATAAAGAGGGAGTATTGCAACGAAAAGGGAAAGGAGTTGAGGCCACGATTTCTGTACCTTTGTACTTGATAACACAACGCACCACAAATACGTTTCGGGGGGGGAGGGGTACCGCTCTGTGGTGCGGTACCCAGCAGTGGGCGCGTCGTCTCTGGCTTCAGCCACTCTTGTGGAGACCTTGTTCGTGAAGGAGGAACTTGGGTGGAGAAGGGGCGGAGTCCAGAGTGCGAGGACGGAGTGGAAGGCAGGACCAGGTAGCAGGTGGGGTTGACATCGTGAGGGCGGAGATGAGGAGGCGGAGTCCAGACAGCAGGAGGCGGGTCGTGGTGGTGTCGACGAGGGCGAGTTGAGAGCGGGAGAGTGGCGGAGAAAGAGAGAGAGGCGGAGGGACTGCTCTGGCGTTTATTGCACCTGCCGGACTTTATAGGGGGGAGGGGCCACCCCGAAGTGAACGTCATCACCTGAATCGGGCGCTCTGATTGGCCCCGACCCCTCACGTGGCCCGTTAACTTGGGCCGGAACCGCCTCACTTAGTTTCCAGCAAGGCCATCTCAAACAGCAACCAGCAAGGCTATCCCTAAGTTTCCAGCAAGGCTATCCCTAAGAGAGGATGATCACCTGTCTCTGTTATCATCTGAGCTCAAGCGTTTGGACATCGGGATTGCAGCTCTCTCTGAGGTTCGGAGACCGGATTGCGGCGAGATAATGGTGGGTGGTTACACCTACTATTGGTCTGGTCGCTCTGATGGTTATCATACCCAAGGAGTTGCTGTAGCTGTGTCCAATAAGCTAACCCCAATGATAATTGAGGTAACACCGGTCAACGAGCGTATTATGAGATTAAGGATTCGCCACTCATTAGGTGTCATTTCCCTGGTCTCTATTTATGCTCCGACTGAGGCGAGTGATCTCACCATGAAGGACACATTCTACGCCACACTCGAGTCTGTGGTTGATCAGTGCCCCAGACGAGATACACTTCTAGTCTTGGGGGATTTCAATGCATCGACTGGAACTGATAGGGATGGTTATGAGGTTTGTGTTGGTCCCCATGGGTCAGGAACTATGAACCAGAATAGCACTAAGTTCCTTGACTTTGCAAGAAGTCATGGACTTAGGGTGGCTGGTTCATGGTTTCAGCGCCCGCAAGCTCATCGCTGGACTTGGTATTCCAACGCTGGCGCTGTGGCAAAGGAGATTGACCATGTCCTCATTGACGGTCGTTGGAGGATGATCCAGAACTGCAGGGTCTACCGGAGTGCTCAGTTCCTCAATACTGACCACAGGCTTGTTGTAGCAACTCTAAAGCTGCACCTTAAATCCTGGAGAATGGTACCATCCCAGCCTAGGCTGGATGTTGCCAAGCTCAGGGATGAGAGAGTAGCTGAGGAGTTTGCGAACAGGCTGAGTGGACACTTGGGGGGTCTGGGTGCTTTGGGGGGTCCTGAAGAGTTGTGGAGCACCTTCAAGACCATCGTCCTTGATGTTGCCGGTGGATGCCTTGGAGTTCACCGCAGGGCAAAGAAGAATTTTGTCTCTCAAGGGACACTGGATACCATTGACCAGAGTCGCAGGGCCAGGCTGAATGGCAGAGCTGAGCTGTTCAGGGAGCTGAGGCGTAAAACTGTACGTGCACTGAGGATGGACAAGGAGGCCTATGTGCGAGGAATCTGTGAGGGGGTAGAGCATCACCTGTGGACAGGTGATTCTCGTCCCGCTTACAGGGGAATTCGCGCATTACGTTCATCCAAGCCCATCCCTCGGAGCACTGCAGTTCGAGCAGAGAGTGGTAGGCTCTTGACAGAGGAGTCTGAAGTGAAGGCCCGCTGGGCCGGTTACTTTGAGCGGTTGTACCAGGCTGATCCCCCAGCTGTCGAGTTGGACGTCAAGGGTGTTACAATTCCTGTTGCTGACCCTCGAATCAACTGTGGTCCACCATCGCTTGTGGAAACACGGGCTGTGGTGAACCAGTTGAAACGGGGCAAAGCTCCAGGGATCTGTGGCATCCATACTGAACTTCTCAAGGCTGGTGGAAATGCTGCACTCGTGTCGTTGCATGCAGTTTTGTGCTCTGCCTGGAACACAGGCATCATCCCAACTGACTGGAAGAGGGGCCTTGTTGTCCCTCTCTGGAAACGGAAGGGTGATCGCCAAGACTGCAACAACTACCGAGGGGTGACGCTGCTCTCAGTGCCGGGCAAGGTCTTTGCTCGGATAATTCTTGATAGGGTTCGCCACCATCTGCTTGAGCACCAGCGTCCAGAGCAGTCAGGCTTTACACCAAAGAGGTCAACGATTGACCGTATCCTTGCCCTTCGTGTCCTCACCGAACGCAGACGAGAGTTTCGGCAGGGGCTGCTTGCAGCCTATGTTGATCTCTGTAAAGCGTTCGATTCAGTGAAACGGGATGTCCTCTGGAGGATTCTTGGTCTTCGTGGGGTGCCACCGAAACTGATCGATCTGATGTCTGAACTCTACTCTGGTACTGAGAGTGCTGTGAAGTGTGGTGGTACCATCTCTGACTTATTTCCAGTTGTTACTGGAGTTCGTCAGGGATGTGTACTTGCCCCCACACTTTTCAGCACTTGTATGGACTGGATTTTTGGGAGGATGTCGGAGAGATCAAGTTGCGGTGCATCGTTTGGCAATGTCAAGATCTCGGACCTTGATTTTGCAGATGATGCAGTCATCTTTGCGGAGACTTTAGACATCCTCTTGGGGGCCCTCGAGGTGCTGAATGAGGAGTCGGAGCCGTTGGGATTACGGATTTCTTGGGTCAAAACTAAGATCCAGGCTTTCGGTGACATCTTGGATGCTGCTGTCCTGTCTGTGTCTGTTTGTGGTGAGGATGTTGAGGTCGTGGATAGATTCACTTACCTTGGCAGTGATATTCATGTCTCTGCAGGTTGTGAGCCGGAGGTCAATAGACGTCTGGGTCGGGCCTGGGGAGTCATGGATTCACTGGATCATGGGGTGTGGCGCTGCCGGTACCTGTGCGGGAGGACGAAAGTCCGAGTCTTCAGGTCCTTGGTACTTCCAGTCTTGCTCTATAGGTGCGAGACTTGGACTTTGACCAAGGATCTGAGACGGAGACTTAATTCCTTTGGTACCAGGTCTCTTCGGAGAATCCTTGGCTATCGCTGGTCGGATTTTGTGTCCAACGAGCGGTTGCTGAGAGAGACTCGGATGAGATTTGTTACCTGCATAGTCCGTGAGCGTCAGCTGCGGCTGTATGGACATGTGGCTCGTTTTCCTGACGCTGATCCTGCTCACCAGATTCTCTCAGCGAGGGATTTTCATGAGTGGAGGAGGCCAGTGGGCCGACCACGTGCCTCATGGTTGCAGCAGGTTCACCATCATCTCAAGGAGATGGGGATGGGCCTGGCATCTGCCTGGGGGATGGCCAGACGGAGGCCCCTGGAGTACCGGCGGAAAGTGGACGCAGCGACGCGCTGTTCTGGCACATGCTCCCATACCTGACCTGACCATCTCAAACAGCGGCAATATTCCGCTCTGACCCCACGACACGACACGAATCACCCACACTGAAATTGGTACGCGAATTGTCGTGCAAAACCCCCGGGCCACCCCCTGGCGACCGGCCGAGGGTCCCCGCATGCCCGCTCGGGCATTTTTCCAGCAACGATCAACGCGCTCGCTCCGTGCTCGCCAACGTGGCCCGCACTGTACATTCCTCGGCTCAATCACAGCTTCACTGGCTGTAGAGATGAGAAGACGTTCACCATCCGTGGAAAATCCGCTGCTGCCAGCGAGGGCCGAAGATACATCGTCATGGATAAATCCATGCACGTTTCACGAGCTGCGTATGTGTCTGCCTTCGAGCACATTCCATGCAGCGAGTGTGGTTCGGCCATTACGCACGTGGCCAGCGCTCGTGTTCGCACGACTCCGCTAGTGTGTGCGCGGGGCAAACACCAATATATTTCGGACATTGAGGTTGAAAAGGAACAAGCCGCTTCTACTCCGCACACTCATATCCTGCCCAACATGGCGTGGAGTTGTCTTTATCGGCCTCCGTACGCGTTTCGTGCAGCGTGGGCGTCGTGCTGGCTGTGTTTCCTGTGTTGTGAAAAACACCATTCTTGCAGCCTCTTAAGAGGTATTCATTCGCATGCCTTTTTAATGCAACCAGCAATCTTCCCCAGATCATCGGAAGCTCGAGTCGATAATCCCGCATTGCTAAGCGCACTATATGACTCACTGCACACGTTGGGTTAGGTCTCGCCCGGGAACGAGGATCTCTGTGCAGCAGTTCCCTCACAGCGGCGCCGCATGCGCTGGCCTCAACGAGGGCCCACCTTACAGCGAAGGCGCACGTGGCTGATTTACCTCAGGAATAATCAGACGAAAAGAAGAGTCGGGATGAAATGAAGAAAAAATGATGTAAGCAAACCGAGCTATGAGATCATTGCAACGCACTCCCTTGTTGTCCCGCTTGACAAAAGGAAAGGGACTATCTCCACATACATTAATGGAATAACTGTCTTGGGACACCTATCTGTTGTAGGCATGTGGTTCCGAGAACCGAGAACAATATTATTATCAGGTCAGGCCAAATTAGATCTGTGACTTGCTACCGACGTGTATGCGGACCATTTAAACCTGTGCGAACCTGTTTCATGGTCGGGTTGTCTGTGACTAAACTGTCTCCCCCACCAGGTTTCCTGGTGAGGAGGGTTTATGGATATGGGCACCCAGCAGGATTAAAAACAAAACCTGTCAAAAGGTGGAGGAGCTCCTTGTGAGCCAACAGCCATCTATATCTAGTGCCCAACTGTGTCCACGGACGTCCTTCTACAGTTGGGTTATTTTTTTTTTGGAGGTTAGTGGCAGGATTTGCACTCCAGCCACAGTGAAACACGTCATTCCGCAAAACGGACAAATGCAAAGAAAACTGAAAACCCACTCCGTGGGAGTACCTCCTGTGCTGCTTCCCTTCGCAGGGCAGCTCACTGGATGACAGGATTGGGGAAAATCCTTTTGGACCCCCATTCCTTGATGACAGGAGGAAAAGCATGGGGGTAAGCTTCTTGGGTCAGATTGCGGTGGTGTGTGGCGGAGTGGTGCTAAGGTGTCATCCACGAGACGGTGGTCTCCTTGGGTTAACCTAAGGTGGTCCCTTCAGGTGGTTGCCTGGAATGTCCTATCCCTCAGAGAGGATGATGACCAATCTCTGTTATCAACCGAGCTCAAGCATTTGAACATCGGTATTGCAGCACTCTCTGAGGTTCGGAGACAGGATAGTTGTGAGATCATGGCAGGTGGTGACACCTATTATTGGTCTGGTCGCTCTGATTGTGACCATGCCCAAGGAGTTGCTGTAGCTGTGTCCAATAAGCTGATTCCAATGATAATTGAGGTAACACTGGTCAATGAGCATATTATGAGACGAAGGATTAGTCACTCCTTGGGTCTCGTTTCCCTGGTCTCTGTATGTTCTCCGAATGAGGCGACTGATCTCACCGTGAAGAATGCGTTCTATGCCACGCTCGAGTCTGTGGTTGATCAGTGCCCCATGCGAGATACTCTTCTTGTCTTGGGGGATTTCAATGCATCGACTGTGACTGAAATGGATGGATATGAGACATGTGTTGGTCTCCATGGGTCTGTAACTGTGAACCAGAATAGCACCGAGTTCCTTGACTTTTCAAGAAGTCATGGACTTAGGGTGGCTGGTTCATGGTTTCAGCGCCCACAGGCTCATCGCAAGACTTGGTATTCCAACTTTGGTGGTGTGGCAAAGGAGATTGACCATGTCCTCGTTGATGGTGGCTGGAGGATGATCCAGAAATGCAGAGTCTACCGGAATGCTCATTTCCTCAATACCGACCACAGGCTTGTGGGAGCAACTCTATAGTTGTAGTTCAAATCTGGGAGGATGGTATCATCACAGTTTAGGCTGGATGTTGGAAAGCTCAGGAATGAGGGGGTAGCTGAGGAGTTTGCAAACAGCCTGAGTGTGGATTTTGGGGGTCTGGGTGCTTTGGAAAATCCTGAAGAGTTGAGGAGTGTCTTTCAGACTACCATCCTTGATGTTGCTGGTGGAAGTCTTGGAACTCACTGTCAAATGAAGAAGAATTTTGTCTCTCAAGGGACACTGGATACCATTGACCAGAGTCCCATGGCCAGGCTTAACAGCAGAGCTGAGCTGTTCAGCGAGTTGAGGCATAAAACTGTACATGCACTAAGCGTGGACAAGGAGGCCTATGTGCGAGGAATCCATGAGGGGGTAGACGGTAGAGCATCTCCTGTGGTCAGGTGATTCTCGTCCTGCTTATAGGGGAATTTGCACGTTGCGTTCCTCCAAGCCTATCCCTCGGTGCACTGCAGTTCGAGCGGAGGGTGGTGGGATCTTCACAGAGGAGTCCGAAGTGAAGGCCCACTGTGCCGGTTACTTTGAGCGGCTGTCCCAGGCTGATCCACCAGTTGTTGAGTTGGATGTCAGGGGTGTCACTATCCCTATTGTTAACACTCCAATCAACTGTGATCCACCTTCGTTTGTGGAAACACAGGCTGCGATTAACCGGTTGCAATGGGTAAACCTACTGGTATTTGTGGAAGCCATGCTGTATTTCTCAAGGCTGGTGGAAATGCTGTACTCATGTCGTTACATGCATTTCTCTGCTCTGCCTGCCTGGAACACAGGCATCATTCTAACTGACTGGAAGAAGGGCCTCGTTGTCCCTCTCTGGAAAGGGAAGGGTGATCGCTAGGACTGCAACAACTACCGAGGGGTGACGCTGCTCTCAGTGACGGGCAAGGTCTTTGCTCGGATAATTTTTGAAAGGGTTCGCCACTATCTGCTTGAGCACCAGTGCTCAAAGCAGTCATGCTTTTCACCAATGAGGTCAACGATTGACTATCTTTGCTCTTTGGTTCCTCACTAAATGCAGATGATTGTTTCGGCGGGGGCTGCTTGCAGCCAATATTTATCTCTGCAAAGCGTTCAATTCAGTGAATCGGGATGCCCTCTGGAGGGTTCTTGGTCTTCGTGGTGTGCCACTAAAAGTGATCAATCTGATGTCTGAACTATACTCTGGAACTGAGAGTGCTGTGAGATGTGGTGATTCCATCTCTGACTTGTTTCCAGTTTTTACTGGAGTTTGTCAGGGGTGTGCACTGGCCCCCACACTTTTTCGAGCTTGTATGGACTGGATTCTGGGGAGGATGTCAGAGAGATCAAGTTGCAGTGCATCGTTTGAGAATGTCAAGATCTCTGTCCTTGAATTCGCAGACGATGCAGTCACCTTCACTGAGACTCCGGACATCCTTTTGGGGGCCCTCAAGGTGCTGAATGAGGAGTCGTAGCTGCTGAGATTATGGGTTTCCTGGGTCAAAACTAAGATGCAAGCTTTCAATGGCATCTTGGATGCTGCTATGTTTGCACCTGTTTGTGGTGTGTATGTTGAGGTCACGGAGAGATTCACTTACCTTGGCAGTGATATTCATGTCTCCGCCGGCTGTGAGCCAGAGGTCAACAGACATCTGGGTCAGGCCTGGGGAGTCATGAATTGACTGGATCATGGGGTGTGGCACTTGTTGCAAGTATGTATAATGATGGAATCATGTGGGCGGAGGCATATCTGGCGACGTCGCTACGTCAAAAAGTGCCCTTCTGGTTGAAAATGTTTTTATTACCTGTCATGTGTTTTATTCCAGGAAATCTAGCCCTTCTTTTTTCATTCGACTTGGAACAAATTGCAACAGAAGTTTTTTTTTCCCACATTGCATTTCTATGGGGTCCCCCAGAACACCATACTAAAACGCATAAGAAATCTCTGTTGCGGAAATATGTATACGTTGCATAAATCCAATATGTATGCCAAATTTTAATATCTTGCAATATCTTTGCTATCTAATGGAATATTTCAGTGATTTAAAATTCGAGAATGGGGTTTTTGGACACAAGGATGCATTTGGAATACATACTTTGAAACGTGATTGGACGAATAGCTCATTTGCATAATTCCAATATATCCACCAAATATCATTAGCTCGCTTAAAATTTGCTCTCAGGTGACATGGCTTGCCTGAGCAACCGAAACAACACTTGTATTTTGCTTCTAGCTATTTTAGACGATGGGAAACATCGGACAACAAACTGCTCAAGCGTGCTGACGTCATTTTCATTGCATGTTACTCCTTTTGTTTTGTTTTTTAAATCAAATTTACAAATTGTTTCCTCTTAACAAGGGTCAAACACATATGTTTTTTTTTTTTCAGATTTTATTGTGAAGGTGAAGGTGGAGTCGGAGTTTGTTGATGATTACTTCTCGTTTATCAAAGGTTTGAGCAACTATGACTACAACAACATTACTGTTATAGTTCAACTTGAATGATAAGAATACATTTCCTTCCATAATATAAACACTTTGCTCCCTTATATCTGGTACCTGTTGTGTTTCCCACTGTACAAGTGTTCATTTTGTAAGTTCAGTACTATTGGACCCTGCTATTCATGGGAGATACGTTCCTGGAACATGCCAGGAATGGCGAATCCGCGAATAGTGGGGCATTGTTTCAATGGAAAAAGGGGGGATAGGTTCCCAGCGGTTCGTGACCCGGAAAAAATAACGCGAATGGTGAAGCCGCAAATGTAGACACCACAAATTGTTTCAATGGGAAAAAGGGGGATAGGTTCCCAGCGGTTCGTGACCCGGGAAAAATACCGCAAATGGCGAAGCCGCGAATGCCACGCATTGTTTTATTGGAAAAGGGGGAATAGGTTCCCAGCAGTTCCTGGTTCATCGGGGAAACTTTTCAAAGTTTAAAATCTTTTCGACTGTTAATGCACATGATTACAGTCTCATAAAAAATGCTTACAAATAAAAAAAAAAGAACACGAGGTCCCATTTCCAATGTTTATTGAAGGAATGCAATTAACAGTTTATTAAAGGAGATTAATCAACCATACCGTAAAAGTAAAAAAATTAAACAGCACCAGGTACCATTTCAAATGTTTATTTGCACAAACGAATGAACCCTGTGTCGTAAGAGGCGACCAGGTTTGCGTCAGGAAGGGCGTCTGGCGTAAAACCTGTGCCAAATCATGATGCGGATCATAACGGATGATCCGCTGTGGCGACCCCTAACGGGAGCAGCCGAAAGAAGAAGATTTGCACAAACGAATGCAACTTTTCAAATGATGATGATTTTTTTAAAATCCAGTGAACTCAGTGGAGTCGTCTGAAGGCCACACAGGTGGGGTTGCTGATGAATCGTGCACCGAAAGGAATGTAGGTAAGGGCACTGAAGCAGATGAGGATCCTGAAGAGTTGCTCAGCGAATGGGAGGTGGGAGAGGCTGGATAGGCAGGAGAGACAGGTGATGCAGGTGAGGCAGGTGAAGGTGCTGGTGCTCCTGAGGTGGGCGGACCATGGCGGAAGAACTCCGTGATTGAGAGCTGCCTGGCAGATTGCTGTAGAATTCGATGTAGCTCCTTGTATGGGAGCATCACATCATCCAATCCCCTCTTGACTTTGAAGTAATGCTCCATGACCGGATCGACGTCTTACAGCCTCTCGGTAACTGACCGAATGTCCTGCAGTATCTCATCCAGGAACTTGACCGTGAGTTTGGACCTCAACACCTCTTCCTCTTCACTGCCCACCTCTTCCTCCTCCTTCTCCTCCTCAGAAACCTCTGTAATGGCTCCCAACTCCTCCTCGGCATGCGAGGCAATAAGAGCATCCATCTCTTCCGGTTCCATGTCGTCAAAGCCTTCTCCTCCCACCTGTCATGACCGTGACAATTTTATGCCTCTCTTCCATGTTGTCGGGAAAGCCTCTGAAGTTCTTCACTGCCTGTGGCCACAGGTTGTGCCAGCAGGCGTTGATGGTGGAGGCTTTCACCTTGTCCAGCAACTCTTTGATTGCGCCGATGCAGTGAGCTATGTTGAATTCCTTCCATCACTGCCCGACGGTGAGCTCTGGGTCGGCATCCATCACAATCAAATTGCGGCGAAAGGTGCGGCAGGTATAACGTGTTTTGAAAGTCGAAATTACCCCTTGGTGGAACAACTGGATAAGGGAGGTGGTGGTGGGCAACAGAAAGATCACCTCGACATTTGGCTGAGCCACATTCAGGTGGCCAGGAGCATTGTAGAGCAGGAGAATCTTGAATGCAAGGTTTTTGTTCAGCCAGGTACCTCTCCACCCGAGGAACAAAACAGTTATGGAACCAGTCCATGAAAATTGCTGCCATCACCCATGCCTTCCTGATAGCCCTCCAAAACACAGGCAGCATGTGCTTGTTCTTGTCCTTGAGAGCACGTGGGTTCAGGGAACGGTACACCATCATGGGCTTCATCATACAGTACCCTTTTGCATTTGCGCAGAGAAGAGATACCCGGTCCGTTGTGGCCTTGAATCCCAATGCTGTCCCCTCGTGCTTCGAGACAAAAGTTCGCGTTGGCATCTTTTTCCAAAACAGGCCAGTCTCGTTCACATTGAACATCTGCTCCGGCAGGTACCCCTTCTCCTCGATGAGCTGCGCGAGTTGAGCAGGGAACACATTGGCCGCCTCATGGTAGGCGGAGGCACACTTGCCTGTCAGTTTTACGTTGCGGAGACCGTAATGATTCTTGAAGCGGTCAGCGGTCAGCGGTCAGCGGTCAAACTATCCCCTGCTCACTTGGAATGGACTGGGGCCGCTCGTACCCCCATCGCTCGTACCCGCGCCACTCCTGCTTGTGCTCCCCGTGCCAGCAAGCTGCGCGTACATAGTAATGTTCGAGAAAAGATCCTCTAAAGGGGCACCCTACATATACTGTATCGGTTAAAACCCGTCAGTATATAAAGTATTTTTTGTGGACCTTGAAAACGAAAACACATAAGATAATGTGCATGTGTGTGACTAATTTGTTTTAAAAATTGGTGCCCCTTTGTATGAACTTTTTGAGAGCATTGCTTGGTTCCTCCTAAGAACACAAGGTGAGTACAGCACGAGATTTTTTTTGAATCTGCCTTATTTTCTATCGTCTGGCATTTTCCACAAGCTGTGCAATGTCCATTCTTTTTCTATAGTTTGCCACATAGCACACACACCATATAAAGGGGCCTTTTATGCCCCTGGCATTTTTCTCAAAAATCAAGAATGACTGCTAACCTTCACTCTTTCATTCCTCTTTTTTTCCCACCTTTGGAACAAACTCCCACACTCTCTTCAATCCCACTCTTCCCTCTAAGTCTTCAAAACAACTTTTCACCACCACCTCTTATCTTCCCCCATCCAAAACCACGATATTTTCTACCCCCGCTAATCCACCCCAAACCCACCTCCCTCAAATTCCTTGCTTTCCTTCCTGAAAGTCCCTGTAGTGTCCATATTGTTTACCCCGTGCACCCCACCCCATCCCTCTCCATTCCATACATCTCTTCATGTCTGTTCCCCACTGTTTTTTCACAAGCTGGTGCTGGAGCTTTGGCATAAGGTGTCGTTTGAGAAAGAATAGTCTAAGTTGTGGCTTAAGCTGAGCTCTCTTTATGTCACCATCAGCATATTCAAGTTACTTTACTTTCCCTGCACCCTATCTCAAAAATCTCAAGAGGGAATGGTTGTGGATACCTATTACTCGTAAATTTTAAAAAGGATGCAGATCGTTTATATAACCATCACACATTCTCACTTGAGATTTCTGGGATAGGGTGGGGGGAGTATCAAGTAACTTGAATATGCTGAATGATGATGCCTTTCCATTCTTAGCAACAACTCTTTCCTTGTTGATAATGACGAAAATATGTCAGACAAGTGAGTGCCACAATGCATCAATGGAATGATTGATTGTGTGACACTATTGTTCTCTTTCAATCGTTGGTTTTTTTTTATCAAAAAGAATAACCTTGGAATGATGATGTACTTTTCTCCTTTATGAATGTTTTTAATTCGATTTCTTGTGATTTCTTTGACCAGTTTAAAATTCTGGAAAATAAAAAAAAATTCTACATTTTTGACTCGTTTTTCATTGTTTGACGTTTCATTGACATACGTGTTCAAGTCGTTCGAGCAGAATCACATGTTTCTAATTTGACAAACTAGAAATGGATCGGGGCCGAGACATTTATTTTGATGACAATTTTTGCACGAGGTTTGACAAAATTATGTTTTGGAAATCTTTTTTTTCTGTTTAAAAGTTTTTTGGTTTTTTTCTTCCTCGTTTGTTCCTTTCATTCTTCTAATGAACTGATGTCATACGGTTTGCAGATGTAGCTCCTCTGGTTAAGATGGAAACCTTCCAGAGTACCTTTTTTCAGACTTCCCAAGATGCTTTGAGCAATGAGCATGTAAAGCAGGAACCGTGTGATTCTCCTCCTGAGGAGGCGAGCATCGCTGCTCAGCTGCTCGAAGGTATGCCGAGTTACGCAGAAAACACATTCACGGTGTGTTTACTTGTTTGGTTTCTTATTTTTTACATCGAAAATATTTATTTCCAATTAAGCGAAAGTTTGAAAGTTTTTATTTCACCAACACACTCTATGGAAATAGCATTGGGAATAACAAACCAATTGATATTCCGGGGACTTGACAACTTTGAAAGACAAGTTTATCGTACCTCTCACAGCAAACCTGCAGAAGATCAGAAACTGCTTTTCACACCTGCAACACGATTTTTAATCCAGCTAAGTCATACACGCTCACAGTACCTCTCTGAATCGGCAAGGTCTTTTGACATAAAATCCTTCCTTTTCTCCAATGACCTCATCTCAGATCATCAATTTGTATTTCGACCAGGTCACTCGACCTTGGACATGCTGCTTCTACTCTCCCAACCCATCTTTCTTGCCAACAATGGATGGAAGCTGTCAATATCAGACATGAAATCAGGGCCGTCTCTCTAGACATATCTCGAGCTTTCGATACAGTCTGGCACCCCACCTTGCTTTCCAAGCCCTCTGCTTGCAGCATCCAAGGCCAACTCCACACATGACATAGCTTATTGACTTCCTCAACTCTCGTAGCCAAGGTGTGGCTCTCAACGGAATGCCCTCATCTCTTGTCTGTCAAGGCTGGAGTGGCCCAAGTCAGTGTTTTTGCCCCATCTTATTTCTAATCTTCGTTAACTATCTTTCTGGAAAATCCTCTTTATCGATTTGCTCATTACTCCACACTCTGTTGGGCAATCTCTCATCCTTCAAAGATGCAGGCAGGAGCCTCTTCCCTCTCTTCAGATCTTTATAGAATCACGAGCTGTTCAACACTTTGAATGTGCCTTTCAGTCTTGAGAAATCCCACACACTTGCTCTCCGAAAGGACCGTCCAGCAAACCCTCCCATTTACTTGATATGTGAACTCTTATCCACCCACGAGGCCTTCATCCACAGCTTGATGGAGTACTGCTCTCCTCTCTGGGCTGGTGCCCCTGCTTCACACCTTGCTCACCTTGATGCCATGGGAACTAAGGAATCAAATCATAGGAATCGCCCACGACAAAGCTGAGTCTGTGGGCCTATCACAGCAGACAGGTGTGTGGTCTCTCTGTCTTCTACTGGTTCCGTTCTGATCTTGCACCCTCTCCCCTTTCCCAGGTTTCTTCAGGGCGCATGCGATCCACCAGCAAAACCCTTCTAATAAACTTCCAAAATCCAGAATCACTGCACTCATTCGTTCCTCTTTTTCCCCTCCTTTGGAACCAATTTCTACATTTTCTTCAATCTCATTATTCCCTCCAGTTTTTCAAGACAACTGTTCACCACCATCTCAGATCATCCTTCCCCACCCCGATTCCAAAACCATGATATTTTCTATCCCCTTTAACACCCACAGCCCTTGTTCACTTCCTTCAAAATTTCCAGTTTCTCCGACCTGAGTGCTTGCTTCTTTATCCATCTTTTCCATCCCCTTTGTCCTTATGTACCCCTCATTCTTCCCCACATCCCTTATTTGTCCCTCAACCCTGCTGTTGTTGCGTTTTCCCACTCTCTTTCTTCTGTTGCTTTGGCTGTTATGTCCTGATCCATTCAATGTCCATGGGTCTCACCATTTCTGATGGTATGTGCACGAGAAGCTAATTTTCCATGCAATCCTCTCAAGGCAGGTGCAAGTGCACCTTGCATTCTTCAGCAGGCCTGGTGGGCCTGAAACTCTTTGTCCTACCCCACTTTTCTTGAGTTGGTAAAGGCCAAAGGTTTGAAAATCACTTGTTAAGGCACAAAATCTGCTCTTACTGAGGCTAGGTTGGCGGAAGTTTGATCTCATACCTTCTCTCGTCTCGTCCTGCATCTTCTTCCCTTTCAACCTTGTTTGTTGCCCCTCCTTCGTCCTATCGCACTGAAAAAATATGCATCTGTAATCAATTTGTTAATAGTATAAAGGGAAACCTTAGAAAATATAAATATGGACCGTCCATCAGACGTTACTATTATCCACTACCCAGAACAATCGAATAACCTCAGTCACTGTCAGGCCCATTTGAGAATATCAAAAATCCTACCATTTTTTGAATTCTTGATATGTAGTCTTCTGTATGGAGTGGAGGAGAGAAATATGGCAAATGTTTAATCTAACCTGAATGAAATATCTGTCAGTTATGCAAAATTTTAAATGCCTTTTTGTGATTTGTCTTTCCAGGGAAACAAATGCAACTGGTTTCTTGTTCCAGCTGTTCCCAGTTCTACTCGGAAGTTTTCAATCGTCACATGACACACACTGTTTGCCTAGGAACTGACACATTTTTCAGCATGTCTTGCAATAGTAGTTGTAAAAGCTGCACAGAGACCCTCAGAAATAGCCAGGGAAGTGAGGGACCACACAGGTGTTCTGTGTGCACAAAATTATTTACTGCGTTGTCACCTTTAAAACAACATCAAATAATACACGCAGGTGAGCAGCCTTACAAATGCTGTGTGTGTTGTCAATCAACACAATTATACATTCATCAAAGAACACATATCGGAGAGCAGCCACATATGTGCTCCGTGTGTCCTAAGGCCTTTGCTGATAGGACAACATCAAGAAGGCATCAGCAAGTACACACAGGAGAGAAACCCTCCGAGTGTTCTGTGTGTCTTAAAGCATTTGTTCAACCACATCACTTGAAGGTTCATCAAAGCACACATACAGGAGAGAAGCCATATAAGTGTTCTGTGTGCAGCAAGAATTTTCTTCGTTCAACACACTTGCATCAGCATCAGATAATACACACAGCAGAGAAGCCACACAAATGTTCTGTGTGTCTTAAAGCCTTCAGTCGTTTGGAAACTTTGAAGAATCATCAAAGAACACATACAGGAGAGAAGCCTTACAAATGTTCTGTGTGTCTTAAAGCCTTTGTTCAACCACAACACTTGAAGGCTCATCATATTACACATACAGGAGAGAAGCCATATAAGTGTTCTGTTTGCAGCAAGGATTTTGTTCGTTCATCACACTTGCAACAACATCAGATAATACACACAGGAGAGAAGCCACACAAATGTTCTGTGTGTCTTAAGGCTTTCGGTCGTTTGGAATCTTTGAAGAAACATCACAGAACACACACAGGAGAGAAGCCCTACAAATGTTCTGTGTGTCTTAAGGCCTTCGGTCGTTTGGAAACGTTGAAGAATCATCAAACAACACACACAGAAGAGAAGCCCTACAAATGTTCTGTGTGTCCCATGGCCTTTCGTCTTTCGCAAACGTTGAGGAGTCATCAAGGAATACATACAGGAGAGAAGCCCTACAAATGTTCTGTGTGTCCCATGGCCTTTCGTCTTTCGCAAAGTCTGAAGAATCATCAAAGAATACACACGGGAGAGAAGCCCTACAAGTGTTCTTTTTGCCACAAGGATTTCGGTCAATTGGCACAATTATTCCGACATAAAAAAATACACACAGGAGAGAAAATCAAGTTTGAAAACAGCCCAAAAAACTTCTATCAAGAGCTCGGGAAGCAGAAACAAAATGTGACAACTCCCCCTAAAAGAGGACCCAGAAAAGTTTTGTAAAGGTGTATTTGAAGACGAAAAAGAACACGACAAGGAAGTAGAGTGGATACGACACTTAGAAAATAAAATACAACAGCTACAGGAAATGCACCCACTGGCAATTGACGAGAAAAAAAATTAGAAAACATCTCTCAAAAGTACTGAACTTCAAATGCCCAGGCCCGGATGGGATTCCGAACTTCTGGTTCAATCAACTGTGTGCTTTCCATCCTCACTACGCTCGCATTTAATTGGCTCATCCAAGGGGAACAGTCAAGGGACGAATGGCTCAAAGAAGGCAACATTCTTCTGATTCCCAAATCTGAAGAAACCCATCTACCCAACAAATATAGACCAACAACATACAAACTTTTAACAGCTGTAATCACTGATGCAGTTTACGACCACCTCACTCAACAAGGAGCTTTTGAGGCAGAGCAGAAAGGGTGTAAAATGGGATGTTATGGAACAATACACCATTTATTGTTTAACAAAACCATCCTCGAAAACTCTGGCAAACCAACCAATCCAAGGCCTGGATAAATTACAAAAAAAGCCTTTAATAGTGTCCCACATTCATGGATTATAAAATGCATGCAAGTATACAAAATTGACCCCCAGATAACCACACTGATTGAGAAAGGAATGACGCTCTGGAATACAACTCTGATACTACCTTACCGAGAAGGAAAGATTGAAATCCCAGCAGTAAAGATGTGGCGTGGCATCTTACAAGGTGACAGTCTTTTCCCCCTCCTGTTTTGTCTGGCTCTGGACTCACTGAGTAACCTCATCAATGACCAAGGACAAGGACACAGATACAATCTGATATGCAACAGAAAAACGACTGAAGAAACAAGAAAAGTGACACACCTACTGAACATGGATGATCGAAAACTTTCTTTTTTTTTGTATACATTGTCGAGGCTTGTATGAGAGCGAACACACAACACACAGCAAGGGGGTCATGAGACAAAAGGGGCGGGGAACAGAGACATGAGGAGATCTGTGGAAGGGAGAGGGATAGGACGGGGAACACGGGGTATACAAGATGGACATTACAGGGACTTTCTGGAAGGTAAGCAGGCAATTTGAAGGAGGTGGGTTCGAGGTGGATTAACGGCGGTAGAAAAGATCGAGGTTTTGGATGTGGAAAGATGAGAGGTGGTGGTGAACAACTGTTTTGAAGGCCTGGAGGGGAAAATGGTACTGAACAGTGTAGGAATTTATTCCAAAGGCGGGAAAAAAGAGGAATGATCGAGTGAAGGTGAACAGTGTATGGGGTTGTTGGCGGACCTTGAGCACCCTGCGGAAATTTGGTGGGGACATATCAACATATCACATACAGAGCAGGGGGGGGGGCAAGACAGGAGAGAAGATGGTAGAAAACAGAAAGACCACCAGACCTGCCTGTGTTGAGATAGTGAGAGGCTCAAAGACTCACCCTCACTGCGGGAGATACCAATTATCCTAAATGCCTTGGTTTCCACAGCGTGAAGCCGATAAAGTTGAGAGGCAGGAACATCAGCCCAGAGGGGAGAGCAGCACTTCATCAGGCTGTGGACGAAAGGTTTGTATGTGGTCAGGAGCTCAGATGGGCCGAGGAAGGACTTTGCACGACGGAGGATTTCCAGTCGGCGACTGGCTTTGGAGGCCAGGTTGGAAATGTGGCTTTCCCAGGAAAGATCATGGCAGATAGTGAGACCCAGAAGCTTGAAGGAAAGGACTTCTTCAAGAGGATTGTTGACAAAGTAGATGGGGGTTTTCCAAACGGTCCTTTCGGAGAAACAGAGTGAGAGTGTGAGATTTGTCAGGATCGAAAGACATTTTGCACGTGTTGGACCAGTTTGTGATTTTATTTCGATCTGCGGAGAGCGAAGAATCTGTGGCTTGCCAGTCAAAGGGATGATAGATGGAATGGCAGAGGATGGAGTCATCAGCAAAGGGATTAAGAGAGTTTTCCAGAGAGTCAGAGAGATCATTGATGAAAACCAGAAAAAGAACAGGGCCCAGAACGCTGTCTTGAACTCCAGCCTGGACAGGAAGAGGGGATGAGAGAACTCGATTAAGGGCTACACGTTGACTGCGACAGGAGAGGAAATCTGCGAGGCATGAGTGGAGATGGCCTTGGATACCATAGGAAGAGAGTTTGGTGAGCAGGGCAAGGTGCAAGACCGTGTCAAAAGCACGCGATATGTCCAGGGATACGGCTCGGATTTCCTGTCTGGCATTGAGGACCTCCATCCATTGTTGGGAGAGCAGAAGCAGCACATCAAGGGTAGAGTGACCTGGTCTGAAACCAAATTGATGATCAGAAATCAGGCCATTGGAGAACAGGAAGGATTTATATCTGAAGCGATGATGAATTCCATAACCTTGCTGATGATAGGGAGAAGGCTGATTTGTCTGTAGTTGCAGGGATCTGTTTTTGCAACTATTTAATGCAGGGCAGTAATGTGTGCTGATTTCCAAGTAGATGGCAGATGACCTTGAGCAAATGAGAGGGTGAATAGAACAAAGAGAGGGTGAGCAAGAGCAGAGGAGCAGGTTTTTAGGACACGTGGGCTGATGCCGCCTGGACCGGTTGCAGAATCTGAGTCGAGGTTTGATAGCAAACTCTCCATTTTGTCAGGAGAAAAGGACACACAGTGCAGGGACAGTTGGGTGCGACTGGGTAAGGTGGGTCGAGAAAGCGATGGGTTTTGGACACAAGATTTAGATGCAAACACCGAGTTTAGGCATTTAGCCTTTTCACGTGCGGTATCATCTTTGCGGCCGTTTGAGGTAAGGGAGGGGATGAAGGGGAAACAAACACCAGAAACAGATTTGGTTAGACGCCACCACGATTTGGAGGAGAAAGAGACATTTGAGAGTTCAGTCTTGAGACTAGAAAGATGTTGTTTTCTGGCTCTCCTGAAGGTAGATACACACTTGTTCCGAGTTTTATGGACAGAACTGAGATTACCCTCAGTTGGGTTTGCTTTCCATGAAGCAAAGGAAAGTTGTTTCAGTGAACCATGGGTGGGAGGAAGGGTTGGGCAACTGAAGACGAGAGGAGATAAATCTGTGCATGAGAGAGAGCAAGTTTCTTTGAAATATTTCCCAGGATGAGTTGATGTTGGAGAAAGTAGCGATGGGAGACCAGTCTAGAAGTTTGATGGCTGCTTGGAGACCCTGCCAGTGGGCTTGAGTGAAATGCCGGACTCGACGGCGCTGAGGTGGTTCTCTAATAACAGACAGTGTTGTTTACTTTGACAAGCATGTGATCAGAAGAACCGATTGGAGCGATGGAAGAACAGCAGATATTTTCAGGAAAATTTGTCAAAATCAGATCCAGAAAAGATGAAATACCGTTGGTTGAGATCCGGGTTGGAAAGTTGACCGATTGAGTCAGTCTCAATGATTCGCAGAAGTCTTTTGCTGAAGTGCCATGACAGGTGAGAGAGGTACCCACACCAAGCCAACTGGTATGATGACAATGGAAGTCACCACATATGAGGAAGAGAGAGTTTGGATGAAAATATAGAAGATGGTCCATGTTTTCAGATAGTGAGGTGTAAATGGAGTCATCACTGTTTGGTGGACGGTGCAGCACACCTATAAACATGAGGTGGGAGTGGAGGGTAATCCGTAGCCAGAGGTATTGCTGAGGGTGTGGTGGAGTGAGAGCAGTGCATGGAGAGTGAGGAATATAGTTTTTGATGAAGAGAGCAACTCCTCCACCAGGACGAGGCTCAGGTCTGTCATACTGGAGGAGGGAGTAACCCGGGAGAGATACTTGGGAGTCAGAGACATCTTGAGTAAGGAAAGTTTCTGTTTGACAGATTATGTCTGGTTTGTCAGTAGCAACCTGTAGGGAAAGATCTGTCAAGTTTATGCAAAGGCCCGAGATATTTGAGGTCCACACTGTTAATGAAGAAGTAGGGGAGGAGGCTTTGGGTGCAGGTGAGAGGAGGGGAGGGGGAGGGTAGGACAAGGGAGGAGGGGGGAGGGGGAGGTAAGGAGAGTTGTTGAAAGAGTGTGGGGGATTGCAGAATAGCTTGGGGAGGGGTTGGATGAGGAGGAGAAACGGCTCTGTGGTGCTGGGGTGAGGTACAGTGGGGAGTAATAAGAGAGGGAGCAGAAGGCAGTTGAGGATTTGAGGAGGTCGAGTGATGAGATGGAGGAGAGAGGGCAGAGGAAGAAGGCAGCTTTGTGGATGAGAGGGGGGGGGAACTTTGTGAAGGGTGAGTGAGGGGGGGGAAATGGTGGGAGAGGTGAGGGGGGAGTTTTTGAGAAAGGTGAGAGGGAAGCTTGAAGGGGGAAGAGTGTGATGGTTGCTTCGAGAGGGAGAGGTGAGATGGTGAATTGGCACTAAAGTTGGAAAAAAAATGATGATTGAAGGAAAGCGAATATGCATAGCAAACTGGGTTTTTAAATTTTGTTTAGAATTGCGATGAAAGACATTTCTTGAGGGATGCAATAAAGGCGAATTAAGAGAATGGAGAGAAGAAACGCTGTCACAGTTGGATTTTTTTGGACAACGAATGAATGAAAGGTCGAATTGAGAGCAGTCTGTTGAAAGAGAAGAAATAGAAGCGTAGTGAATTATGATACAGTAATGAGAACCACACGTGTGAAAGAGGAAGATGAAGCATTATAAGAGATCATTTTTTCCTATTTTTACTATTATTATTTTTTGATAGAGATTGCACAATATTAGGTAAAGGAAAGGTTGAAGAAAAGATCGTGAGGTGAATGGTGAATTTGGATCGGTAAACGGAGAGGGTGGAAACAGATCACGTGGTTCCGAGAGGTGTGTAGATAAAAGTGAAATTATTTATTATTATTCTTATTTTTTTAAAATAAGAATTGCGTAAGATTTGGACAAGGAACGGTTGAAGTGAAATCGTGGAGGTGTATGGTGAATTTGGAATGGTAAACGCAGAGTGAAGCTGATGGATCAATGAAAAATAACAGGAAGTGGTAGAGAGAGACATGTAGTTTCAGGAGGTGTATAGTTAGAAAGGATACAAGGGAATATATATTTTTTTTGATGGATTTTTGAAGATTAGATAGGATTGGAAAATGGAACGTTGTAGGAAGATATCATGAAGGTAATGGTGAGAGTGAGTCAGCTCAAATAGAAGAACGATGGTGTGCTGGCAGAAGGAGGAAGAAGAAGAATCAGAATCAGAACTCGGCGGTGTACAGGGAGAAAGGGTTGTTGGTTTGTTTTTTTTTCATTTTATTTCAGACAAGAAACAGAGTGTGTAGTTGGGAGGGATAGATGGGAGTGTTTGGGAAAGTGGGGAATGTAGGAATGGATGGTAATAGGGAGAGAATACAAATAAAACGATCGTACACCTAGTTGGGAAGGAGGGGTAGGCCTCAAGGAGCCCGATAAAACAAGGTCGACGAAAACTCACAAAATAGCACAATTTTTGAAACAAAACCGAACTTGGAACACACAGTAAATGTGTAGGTGAAAAAATAAACAGTTAAAATGTGACAGATAACGACCGGAAACTTAACTTTGAGAAAGTCGGCAGAAACCCCTGAGAGAAGTTGCCGTCGCAACAAACCCAGAATCTTAGCCCCAAATGATAAGAAATTGGCAGATCAACTGAAACAAGTAAAGCTGCACTCGGAGGATATCTGAATGGACTTTGGTCTTGACAAATGTGACAAGTGCACATTTGAACAAGGAAAAACAAAAAGAACAAACATCTCAATCGATGAAAGCACAACAAAACAGGAACTTGAAAACGAAGCATACTACAAATACTTAGGAATATAAGAAAGCCCTCAGGTACAACACAAAGCAATAAGTAAAATAATCAGCAACGAGTACCTACGCAGAATGAGACTAATTTCGAAGTCATCCCTCTCTTCAAGAAACAAAAGCAAAGCTATAAACCAACTTGTAGTGCCGGTATTCCAAGATAGCTATGCAATTATAAACTGGCCACAATTGGAGATCAACAATTTAGACATCAAAACAAGGAAACTTCGAACTATTCACAATATGTTCTACAAAAACCAATGTATACCAAGGTTGTACTTACCAAGACAAGAAGAAGTAGGTGGTCTGTTGGAGCTTTACTAAGTGCACATAACATCGTGTGTCGGACTAGAGGATTATGTGAAGAGTTCAACAGACTATTGCATGACATTTGTACACGAGCAAGAAAACAACAAACCAGAAGAGGGATCCTTAATTCATTTAGCAACAAATTTCCAAAGACAGGTGCAAATTATGGATACTATCGGGATCAAAGCTTTCTGCTCCATCTTAAAGTGTTTCTGCTCCAAATATCTTAAAGTCTAATACAGTATACTTATGATAATGTTGTTTTGTATGTGTGATTCTATCACCTTGTTTTTCTTTTACTATTATTATACTCTCACTTGTATTTTTGATACTCTGTGCTGTCATGGTACAACTGGGCACTGTTTTTGTTTCTTTCAGTGCTTATCCATTTAAAAAAATACGACACAGGAAAACAAAACAAACAAATACAGCCATAATGACTGCAAAGATAATTTTTTAAAAAGAAGAAAACCACAAAAAGAAATATCAGCAGATACACTCCAAGAAATGGGAGAATGACAAAAGAGCAGGAAGATTTAAGAAAAATAGCTTGACAGATCGACAAGGAAGGCTCATTGAAATGACTAAGAAGATGTCAAATTAGTTGGGATGGAGAACAAGTCATCATCAATGTCCAAGACCAAGGACATCATACAAATGCTTTGAAGAAAATGGCAGGATTGAGTCAATCGGACAAATGCAGATTTTGTTGGGAAGAAACAGAAAGTACCAGTTACCTCCTTTCGGGGTGTAAAAAAATTCTTGTTCGGAAAAGCTGGACACAGAAAGACATGACAGCATCTGCAGAGTAATCCACTTGCACATCTGTAAACATTTCAACCTTTTGCTTCCAGAACAATCATGGAAACACAAACCAAATCCGATCCTTGAAAATGAACATATAATGCTCAAGCATGACAAGATGATCTCATCAACTGTGGACATTACAAACAAAGCATTGCAGCTGGACATGGTGCTCAAACATAAAAAGGAAAAGTCAGCATTGTTTGATTGAGGTTTCCGTTCCCAATGACTTCGGACTAAATGCCACAGAAATTAGGAAAATGACGAAATATCAGGATCTGAAAAATGATGTCAAGAGGATGTGGAAATTGAAGAAAGCTGAAATTGTACCAGTGATAGTTGGAGCAATAGGAATGATGAAGAAAACCATCACTGAGTACTTAATCATTCCGGGGAATGTCACCACAAACGGGCTACAAGTGGAGGCTGTCAGGTTCAGTGAAGATTTGAAAAAGAGCCCTTCGAACGAGGCTATGAGAGCAAAACTTCACAGCCTGGTCCATGAATCATGATCCTTTACCAAAAAAATAGGAGATGGAGATTTTGTGTTCTGTGGGAACTCCCTCCCACCTCCTGAAACCCGTAAATGGAGATAACAACCAGTGGGAAAAGCCACAGAAGTAGTCTGTTTGTAGCAAGATTTTTGTTTGTTCATCACATTTGTATTGACATCAAGGAATACACATCAGAGAGAAGCCAACAAGAGAACACACCCAATGACAAAAAAACTATGATGAAGGCAACAACAGAAAAAACCAACACCAGCTGTTTGAGAATAACGCTAAGAGATTCTGCAGAGAACTAGGGAAACCGAAGGAGAATGTGTCAATTCCCCCTGGAAAAGATGAAGTGAAAAAATTCTGGAAAGGAATTTATGAACATCCAAAAGAACACAAGGAGGCGGAATGAATCCCAGACTTGGAAAAGAAAAAGTGACATCTCGAGGAAATGCCCCGAGTGATAATAGACTTTGAAAATTTTTTTTAGAAAGCAATTAGTAAAAATGGCAAACTTCAAACGCCCTGGCCCAGATGAGATTTTAAACTTCTTGCAAAAGCAACTTGATACTCTCCACAATCATGACACCCGAGCATTTATTATCAAACTTTTCCAAGGAGAAAAGACAATGGAAGAGTGGCATGCAAAAGGTAACACCTTCCTCATCTCGAAGTCTGAAGAAACCTAATTTCTTCACAAATATAGGAAAATTGCATGTTCACCAATAACATATAAACTTTTAACAGGAATCGTTATATGAATGAGATACCACCACCTATTATGATAAGAAGGTCAAGAGACAGAGCAGAGGGGATGTAAAAGAGAATGCTATAGAACAATACATCACCTACAACTAAACAAGGCCATACTCAAAAACTGCAAGGTGTGAAGCACCGAATTGTCCACAGCTTGGATAGATTATTGCAAAAAATCAATTTTTTGTCCCACATTCGTGGATGGCAAAATGCATGCAAGTGTACAAAATCAATCTCAAATAATCAAACTGCTTGAGAAAGCAATGGAGCTCTGGCACACCACGATGATATTGCAGCACTGAGAGGGAAAGATCGAAATACCAGGAGTGAAGAAACAGCGTAGGGTTTTCCAGAGTGACAGCCTTTTACCCCCTCCTCTTTTGTTTGATTCTGTACCCAATGAGCAATCTCATCAATGAGCAAGGACATGGATATACCCGAACATCTAACGGTATAATTTTCACTAGTATCAGGAAAGGTGACACATCTACTACTCATGTGTCTGGATGACTTAAAACTCATTGCGCCAAACAACGAAAAATTGGAAGAACAATTAGAACTTGGAGAACAGTAGTTTGATGACATTCAAATAAAATTTGGTCTTGATAAATGCACCAAGTGCATATTTCGAAAAGGTAAACCAACAAAATTGGATTCCTTCAATATTGACCAATGTTGAACTTCAACATTGAGCAACAATACAGGAGTTAGAGGATGAATCATAACTGCAATCGTTTTGAACTGAGTAAATTCCTGCTGTGGGACAATTTGTGAAACCTGACAACTCAAAGTAATAATCACTGATGCGCTTGATTTCTGCTACACCAAAATGGGATCAGCATTTGTGGGATATAACACGTGGTGAAAGATGGTTGAAAATGTTTTGAATACGTCTTTATTTTTGTTTGTTTTTCACTTTTTGATAATGGTGTCCATAAATATTTTACAGCAATTTTCTGCCTCATTTTCCTTTTTCTGGGAGTCTTTGATAAAGTGTCCATCCATCACAAATGTTGGAAGTTCTACAATCCTTGGTAATGTTTGTTCCAACGTGGAAACGTCAGGTTCAAGCAAGTGGAGGAACCCCCTTTAAGGTAGATACATCCTTCAATCTGTTTGTTTGTTCTTCCACAAACCAGATTATCTCTGAAAGGTTTTCGACATTGTACAATAAGTGAGATGAGAGTTTGTTTTTTTTTCAATTTCTAATTCTTTATGTCGCTGAACACAGTGTGGCTGGGGTTATCTCAAAAGGGGATTCTGATAGAAGTTAGGAGAAGGCAGGATGAGCAAGACCAGATGTACGGTTGTGTAAATAGAGAGCCCAACATCTTCCCACTGGTGGGAGAGACAATTCTTGGGAATATGTCTCCTGGCTTGAGGTTACAATGCTCTTAAGGCCTCAATTTTGACTGCAATTCAATTGCAGTTCAAGACCAGCACCAGACATTGTGGGATTCTAATATTGTGCACAGCACGGATCCTACATGGGAATCACAATAGCATAGATCCAACGATGAAACGAGAACTAGACTGGAGCGAACAGTGCATACCTCGTCCACAATCACCTCGGGTGGACCAATGTTGTGCCTGCGGTCTCCGGGAGAACCTTCTGGACCAGCCACTTTTCCTCCATTCACGCTGCTCATGGACCAATTGGATAGTTTGATTCCTATAGAGTTCATCCTCACCAAAGAGATCTTAGTTCAGAGCACACAGTACTGTACTGTGTAATACAACAACACACCATTCAAGAGTTGAACAACAGCATGCGAGGGAAAACCGTGCACTCACACAATCTTTGATAGGAGTTAATTTAACAATTCCACTCTGTATATTCACCACAGATTGAATGTTCTTGTTAAAAAAACACTTGGGAGTTATGTTTTTAAAACGAAAACCGGACAGGAATTCCTGATAAAACCCCAAACGAGAAACTTCAGCTCATCTTGGAATCTTTTTTTTTTTACATCAAACTGGGACAACGAGAGCTTAATGATTATCTTTATCAAGATCCAATCATTATTTAACAAGTACAAAAAGACGTAAAATGTCATTGCCCCTGTTGTTTTAGTGGTTTTGCTGTATGTAGTTAAAGGGAGAGGCCATCTTTGATCAGATTGAAAAATAAAGTGAGAGGCACGTGTAAGCCATCATGTACTGCGCTTGTGCCAAGCTTGAACAAAATCGGACCATGCATGTCTGAGAAATGGTTGGGGACACATTTAAGTAACAAAATGGCCACCGGTCGACCATCTTGGATATGTTGTCGAAAAAAAATGAGGTGCATTTTGTGTAAGCCATAATTCTTTCTCTGTGTGTCAACTTCAAACAAACTAATAGAATGCCCTGTCCCTAAGAAAGGATGATCACTTGTCTCTGTTATCATCTGAGCTCCAGTGTTTCAACATCAGCATTCCAACAATCTCTGAGGTTTGGAGACCGGATAGTGCTAAGATCATGGCGGCTGGTTACACCTACGACTGGTCTGGTCACTCTGATGGTTACCACACCCAAGGAGTTCCTGTAGCTGTGTCCAATAAGCTGACTCCCATGACAATTGAGTAACACCGGTCAACGGGCATATCGTGAGACTGAGGATTCCTCACTTCTTGGGTGTCATTTCCCTGGTCTCTGCACATGCTCGGACTGAGGCGAGTGATCTCCACGTGCAGGAGTCATTCAATTCCACGCTCGAGTTGTGGTTGATCAGTGCCCCAGATGAGATACCCTTCTTGTCTTCAGGGATTTCAATGCATCGACTGGCATTGATAGGGATGGTGATGAGACATGCGTTTGTCCCTATGGATCTGGAATTGTGAACCAGAATAGCACTAAGTTCCTTGACTTTGCAAGAATTTGTGGACTTCGGGTGGCTGGTTAATGGTTTCAGCACCTACAGGCTCATCGCTGGACTTGGTATTCCAACGCTGGTGGTGTGGCAATGGAGATTGACCATGTGCTCGTTGATGATCGCTGGAGGCTGATCCAGAACTGCAGGGTCTACCGGAGTGTTCAGTTCTTCAACACTAACCACAGACTTCTTGTAGCAACTCTGAAGTTGCAGCTCAAATCCAGGGGAATGGTACCATCCCAGCCTCGGCTGGATGTTGACAAGCTCCTGGATAAGAGGGTAGCTGAGGAGTTTGCGAACAGGCTGAGTGGGGATTTGGTTGGTCTGCGTGTTTTTGGGTATCCTGAGTTGTGGAGTGCCTTGAATACTACCGTCCTTGATGTTGCCTGTGAATGTCTTGGAACGCACCAACAGGCAAAGAAGAACTTTGTCTCCCAAGGGACACTGGATTCCATTGACCAGAGTTGCAGGGCCAGGCTTATTGGCAGAGCTGAGCTCTTTAGGGAGTTGAGGCATAAAACTATAGGTGCGCTGAGGGTGGACAAGGAGGCCTATGGGTGAAGAATCTGGAAAGGGGTAGAGCATCACCTGTGGTCATGTGATTCGCATCCATCTTTCAGAAGAATTTGTACATTGCGTTCCTGCTATCCCATCCCTCGGTGTACTGCAGTTGGAGTGTAGGGTGGTGGGCTTTTGACATCAGAGTCCAAAATGAAGGCCTCCTGGGCCAGTTACTTTGAGTGTCTGAACTTGGCTGACCCACCAGCTATTGATTTGGATGTCAGGGGTGTTACTATTCCTTTTGCCGACCCACCAATCAACTGTGACCCTCCTTTGTTTGTGGAAACATGGGCTGCGGTGAACCGGTTGATTGGGGGTAAAGCTTCTATGATCTGTGCCATCCAAGCTGAACTTCTCAAGGCTGCTCGAAATGCTGCACTCACGTCGTTGCATACAGTTCTGTTCTCTGTCTGGAACACAGGCATCATCGCAACTGACTGTAAGAGGGGCCTTCTTGTCCCTCTCTGGGACGAGAAGGGTGATCGCCAAGACTGCAACAGCTACCGAGGGGTGGTGATGCTCTCAGTGCCGGGCAAGGTCTTTGCTCAGCCAATTCTTCATCGGGTTCACCACGATCTGCTTGAGCACGAGCATCTGGTCTTTACACCAAAGAGGTCAACAATTGAGCGTATCCTTGCTCCTTGTTCTCCCTGAATACAGACAAGAGTTTCAGCAGGGGCTGCGAGCAGCCTGTTATGTGTTTATCTCCGCAAAGCATTTGATTCAGTGAATCAGGATACCCTCTGGAGGACTCTCATTCTTCGTGGGGTGCCACCAAAACTAATCAATCTGATTTCTGAACTATAGTCTGGTACTGAGAGTGCTGTGAAATATGGTGGTTCCATCTCTGATGTATTTCGAGTTGTTACTGGAGTTCGTCAGGAGTGTGTCCTGGTCCTCACACTTTTCAGCACTTGTATCGACTGGATTCTGGGGAGGATGTCACAGAGATCAAGCTGCGGTGCATGGTTTGGGAATGTCAAAATCTCTGACCTTGATTTTGCAAATGATAAAGTCTTTGTGGAGACACTGGATATCTTTAGAGGGCCCCTCCGGGCACTGAATAAGGAGTTGGAGATGCTGAGATTATGTGTTTCCTGGGTCAAAACTAAGATCCATGCTTTCTATAACATCTTGGATGCTGCTATCTTGTCTGCACCTGTTTATGGTGAGGACATTGAGGTCATGGAGAGATTCTTGGTGATATTCATGTTTCCACAGGTTGTGAGCCAGATGTCAACAGACATTTGGGAACGGCCTGGGGTGTCATGGATTCCCTGCATTGTGGGGTGTGGCACTGTCGGTGCCAAAGCAGGAAGACGAAAGTCTGAGTCTTTAAGTCCTTGGTGCTTTCAATCTTGCTCTGCAGATGTGAGACTTGTACTCTGACCAGGGATCTGAGACGGAGACTTAACTCCTTCATTACCAGGTCTCTTGAGAGAATCCTTGGCTACCGCTGGTCAGACTTTATGTCCAACGAGTGGTTGCTTTTACCTGTTTTGTCTGTGAGCGTCAGCTGCGGCTGCATGGACATGTGGTTCATTTTCATGACGCTGATCCTGCCAACCAGAATCTCTCAGCGAGAGACCCACGCGAGTGGAGGAAGCCAGCAGGCTGACAACGTGCCTCGTGGCGGCAGCAGCTTGTTCGGCATCTCAAGGAGCTGGGGGTGGACCAAGAATTTGCCTGGGGGATTACCAGACAGAGACCCCTGGAGTACCGGCGGAATGCAGACGCAGCGACGCATTGTTCCGGCACATGCTCCCATACCTACCCTGACCTGAATGAAGCCAAATAGCAACTTGTAGGTGAGCGCAAGCCACATTCTCATTGAATGCTTTACTTGTGGGTCAGAGTGAACAAACGTTTGGTACACTAGCCTTGCTTTTGCCATCTTTGAATGACCATGCTTGCTGTTGGGCCTCTGTGAATGATATGCAGTTGACTTGACCACAACAGGATAACATGAATTTACTAGCTTGAGCTATAACATCTGAGAAAGGTGCATCTCCATCAATCATACCCAAGAGATCAAGTTTGTATTTTTCAGTCCACATAATTTTGAATCCAACACCTTTACCAAGGCCAAATGAGGAAGCAACTGTGTCACACCTGGTAAGAGCATGAGCAGCAAGCAGATTTGGGAGGATCACCTGGTGTTTCTCGACTGCAGCATTGATGTCCAAAACAGCTCGAGCTTGTATTGGTGAAAGTCTGAGAACATTGCAGGAGACATGACCTTGGTGGCAGTAATGCAACAGAAGGATGAATATTTCCATGCCATCAGCAGAGAAGTTTGCTCCTATATACCACGAACCTGCAGTGATACAAAGCACATGGGCTCCAGATCACTGCCTGCAACCGCACCACCCCCACAGTAGGGATGATAGTCCTAAAGCTTTAGCCCTCCTGGGTGCCCCCGAGCCAGCTTTTGTGCAACAATTGTGGCAACTTTGTATTTCACCCCGACAACAGTGGATATGAAAACCTTGAGGGGAACTGGAAGCTGCGGTTGGGAACAAATGGCAGTAAATGGTCGCAACATGCACGCCACGAGAGAAAAATCAGGATTGGTGGCTTCCAGAGGGGGGGATCCAGATGAAACGGTGTACGACCAGAAGAGGTGCACTGTATTCACCAGGATCAACTTCCATATTCACCAGGATCTTATCAATTGTGACCTAAACCACAAATGGAGCATCGGATCTCTTGGTTCCTTACCTGTATTTCGGCTACAACCTGTGTCCAATGTACTTCCAATTTGTGATCTATTGTCCACTGCATCAGGGCGCACGCCAATGTGACAACCTGAAGACAGGTTCTTCGACTTGGATTGAGGACAACGGCATTTTCAAATGTCCTCACTCACTACAGGTGTCACAGGTATAGTTACTGTATCAACACAGGGAAGCTTGATGATTACCACCGCAATGCCAACGAGTTACACCAGACTTCTAGGGCACATCCAGAAGCATCAGCAAGTGGGGGTGAATTTGGTGGCTTGTGACGACACTTCTACTTCATTGTAACCAAGGGTTACCTTGTTCAAAGATGGTTTATGGTGAATAACCTTTGACTTGATAGAGATGACACGTCCGCTCTCGGTTGTCTCCATTCACTCAGGAGATGTTTCTATCACTTTCTACAGATCGGGGTTCGATTCAAGAAGAAGTTTGTGGATAACTGAGTCATCATCGATCCCAGGGATGAAAAAAGTCATGGAAAAGGTCTTCGAGTTTGTCTCCAAACTCACCATGTTGGGCGAGTCGGTGTGAATCACCACGAACTCGGATGTTCACTGACCATCCTGACCATCCTGACCATCCTGACCATCATGACCATCCTGACCCTGGTGGGAATAATATAGTAATTCAGCATCCTCCAACATTATTTACTTTATTTTAAAGGTCCACACAATCAGAAACAATAAATAATTTATTTTTAATCTGATCATATTGATTTTTAAGTAATAAACAAAGACCTAAATTGTCACATTGTCACAACGTTGTCACATTGTCACAACGTGTAATAAAAGATCGTAAAATGATATTTTAATCCAGTGGAATATTTCTCAGAAAATGATGGAGTTTCAGTTCATAAGATGAAGAAGAGGAAGAAGAAGAAGAGGAAGAAGAAGGAGAGGAGGCACTTTTATAAACTTTTCGACACTTTTCCCTCTCTTTGTTCATGATGTTCGAGTAATAAGTTTAACAAACTCGGTGAGTTTACTTTCACAAAATAATGAGTTTACTGAGATATTAAAAAGTATGACGTGTAGTAGGGGGCGTGGCCACGGTTCACTGTGACGTCACAGACAATAGACCAACGGAAAGCAGATCGTTGAACCAGCAGCTCGTCAGTTCGAGGGTTAGAGATCATCAGAGATGTTGTTCTTCATCTCGATCTTACTAGTCCTTGGTAATGGAGCATCCCGACCACCCCAGGAGGTAAGTGGAGATTGTAAATGATGATGTAATCAGGAAAGGGAGACAATGAACATAATAAGAGTTGTTTTGTTGGGAGATTGTGAAATACCTTTTTGTGGTGGGATGGGAGAGTGAACAGGTGGTTATTCCAGGTGAAACTTCTCTTGTTTTGGATTCGACAACAAAGGTGTGATGGTGAATGTAACAAGTGTGATTGAAATGTAAAACGTTTTACCAAAACAACTTTCTTGTTCTGAATATAACATCAGATGTGGTGTGGTGGTGGTGTTGTGTAGTGTGGTGGTGGTGGTGGTGGTGTGGTTCAGGTGAGGGATCAACGAAACGCTGATGGTGGTGGTGTTTGGTTATTTGAGTGATGGTTGTTGTGAGAGTGGTGGTGATAGTGATTGTGGTTGTGGTGATTGGAGTGGTTGTGATGGTGGTGGTAAAGAGAATTTAAATTGTATTTCCTGCCTGATTGATAAACTCGCAGTAATTTCCCTTAATTGTTAAATTGAACTTTATTGCCCTTTCCTGTACTTTAGAGATACCCTGGAAATAGTTTAATAATTAAAGACAATAAATGATGTAAAATAGTGGGCGTGGTCAAAGTTGAGCATCGGTTGTTCGTGGTGACAATTAACAATGGGAATTCCAACGAGAACAACAGAAAAGGTGACATAAGTAGGGGGCGTGGTCACTGTTCATTGTGACGTCAAACAATGAAAATCAGAGCGTTGAATCACCAGTTGGTGGGTTAGCGTGCACCAGAGATGTGGATTCTCTTTACGGACTTGCTCGTCCTCAGTAGTAGAATATCTCGACCACCCCAGGAGGTAAGTGGAGGTTGTAAGCTCAAGATAACTTGCTCAACAAAAGTTCAGATAAAAGGACACAAATTGGGACTTGTTCAGGTGGTTAAACAGGAAATTATTTTCATGTTCTTCCAGGGTCGGTGTGAGGGCCATTTTGTTTTCACTGATCTGAGTTTGATTCACAATGTAATCAGATTCCACTATAATCCATCGGGGTAGTGCTTCATCATGGAACGGTCAGATTTTCATCCCATTCTTTCAGAGAACAAATCAAGCTGACTGTCCATTTTTATTATTATTGGTATATATCGATGCCAAAGTGACCACAAAACAACGCGGGGCCATCACAGGTGAGTGGACCCTGAACATTGTTCAAGACAATCGATACACGATATTAAGTGACAGTGTGAATATTGTAGAATGCCTGCCAAGTGGCTTAAGCACTCCATCCAAACGGATGATGAGGAACACCTAGCTTGGTCACCGAACCGTCATGTTAAACATACACCTCCCAGAGACACCGGAACTATCAAATATGTCTGAATTGGACAAATGAACATGTTCTTAGCATCAGAACTGCTGCTTAGTGTAATTTTAGAGTTAAAATTTTGAATTTCAGCTGAGTTTAACAGATACTCGAGGTTATGGCATGTGCGGAAATTAAATACAGCCATGAACACTGGCGTCTCCGGGCATTTATAAGCACGAGCCAAACCCACGCTCTGCGCGAAGTTTCGAAAGTGAGGGTTCGTTAGGACGTCAATATATCCAGTGTTCACAATGTGATTTATCGAATTTCTTTAAATACAATGTTTCTTGTTGCATTTTTTGTGTGTCATATTCACCTTCTGAGGTAGTCAGCACGTGCAGAAGAGGGTTTTACATTGCAGACACCAATTTCTAGGAGTGGCATTACACCTCTCGGCGGAGACGGTCTGTCAACGACAAATGTAATGATGTCAGCAAATGACCGATGATGTCATGACGTCATTACGCCTCTCAGCGGTGACGTCACACGTCACCATGCAAACAAATGTGAATATTAGAAAATCGCCAAAAAATCCCAAACCTCTCTGTTTGGCACGATCTCACATAGCCCATGCTGTTCATTAGACCACAGAGCACCCGCATGCAGAAAGTGGCGACAATCCGTTCGGCAGTTTCGAAGGAGATACGTTCACAAAATATGGCTTAGCGTATAAATATAATGATTGCAATGTACCCAGCGATTCGGAGCTGTGATGAACAGGCATTTGATAATATGAATGATGAAAGTGAAAAAACAAACGTTGTTGTTCACAATTTGTTGTGGCCTGTTCCAAGTCAGGGTATGATTAAGCAGGCCGAAATTTCATGGCGGCTTCAAACCCCAGTGGGGCAACCCAGGATGAGCCTTAAGACCCCCGAGAGCGAGGTGGCCGAGGATTCGCCTGATAAAGGATATAATTAAATAAGTCCGTTAATTATCTTCAAAGGGGTGTTTTAATTAACCCCAACACCCAATTTTCAGTCGTGCACTTCATTGCAGTTTTCTTGGTATACGTACAAATATTCAAGCTGCTTGGCTTTATGTTTTTGGAGTAATGGAGGACACACACTGACACACACACACACACACACACACAGACACATACTGACACACAAACATGCACTGACACACATACATACACAAACACACACACACACACACACACACACACACACACACACACACACGCACACTGACACACACACATCTATTACTATAGATCACAAAACTGTTTGGATGAGGTTTTTTGTTGTTTTTTAAAAAATGTAATGAACACTTCTCCTGTCCCTGCCCTTGTCCATGTCCACAGATTTTCCAGAATGATCCTGGGGATCAGGGAATGATGGACAGTGTTCTTGACATTGTCGTCGTAGCGATTGCGTTGCTATTGTTCGTCGGTGTCATTTCACGTGAACCATCACGTTGGTTCAGAAAGACATGTCACAAAAAGAAGTGCTGCATTCACTGGTGAGGAACACGAGTGACTTTCATCACGATAAAAATGTGTTCATCCAAAGGGACAAGATAGCTCAGAGATTAGAAACAAGTTCACATTGAATTCTTACAAATAATCAATTCTGATAAACGAATGTCTGGTCCAGTGAGAGCAGGGGGAACCAGATCATGGGAACCGTTAAACACTCACCATAAGGTTTGAACATTTCAAAGGAGATCAGATTGGGTTTTCTTCTTCTTACATGATTTTAAGTCTTCACAAAGACATCTCCTTGTTTTTGTTCCTCGGTGAAAGTGTTTCCCCAATTATAACTACCAAGACCAAGTTTATGATTAATGGTAAAGAAAACAACAAAAGTGTCGAGTGGACGGTCATGTGATCGATATGACAAAGGTGTTTTTGGGGGCAAACTCGATTCAGTGCTCTGTTGTAGTGTGAAGGTAGTGCCACAGTAACTGTAGTAGTGTGAAGGGTAGTTTGAATCTGGTTGGTTTAAATACAAGGAATGTTTCAAAGGAATGACACAGGTTGATCACAGTGTAATACAGGAAGATGTGGGATTGGGAGTGGAAATGAAATGATGAAACATTTGATATTTAGGAGACAAGTTGGACGTCAACGAAAGAGCAGCAATGGCTGGAAGGACGAGGATAAAATTATCTTGGAATAAATGGAGAGAGTTAAGAGGAATCCCAACAAACAAGGATGTGCCAAGGACAGGAAAGATGGAATTGAGGGAGATGGGAAACATGGCAGGAACGTGTGAACAAGGAGATGAAAAAGATTGGGTTTGGAGAAAGATGTAAATGGAGATGTTCCATCAATGGACAAACCTCGTAAAAATAGGAGAAAAGGAGGTTAAAGGAATCTGATGATGATGATGATGATGATGATGATGATGATAAATATTTACTTGTTTTTATGTTTTGGGTTCATCGTTCCACACCCATCCTTTGAACCTTGTTTAAGTTACATGTGCACGCTCCGGATCACGTGTCTGATGGTATTGCTACTCTCATGTATCATGTGTGTTGATGTTTTATAAAACCATGCATTCAATACTTCACATGTTATGAAGAACTTCATTTTAGCTTGAACTGAGTATGTTTGTTTTTATCTTACAGTTTACAATGTGGTGGAAAAAGAAAACCAAAGGAAGAATTAAAATCCCAACTTCCATTGGTTAAGGAGCTTCAGGATCAGGAAAACGAACACGTTGAGATGGAGGAAGTTCAGCAGATTGAAGGAGAAATGGATATGACGGGAAACCAAGACTTTGGTTACAAAGAACAGGAAGAAGATCGAAAAGATCGAGAGAAGGTTTTGCTCACAGAGAAAGAAAAACCGAAGGAAGGAAAGAACAAGTTGCTGAAAAACGAAGGAAACCTGAAACGAAGAGAGAAATTAGTGAAGGAAAGACAACAGAAGTTGAAGGAAAAGGACAAGGAACTCAAATTGAAAAAAGATTTATGGCAAAAGAAGGAAGAAGAACGGAAGAAACGACAAGAAGAACTGCAGAAAGATAAACATGAAGTGAAGCATTGTGATAAAAACGAACAGGAGAGGAAAGGAAAAGAACTGTTCGGGATACGGAATTACGAAGGACGCAAACGAGCAAAACGCCAAGCACATTTTCAGGGAGAAAATTCCCAGGTGTTTGTCGGGGGGAATCCTACAAACACTCCAGGTGAGAAAACAAAGCTTCTTGTACGGAAACGTCGCTCAGGAAATGAAAAGGAGAAGCAAAGTAATCAGGTAAAGGAGTGGAAAAGGGAGGAAGTTGAGATCAGTCCTGGAAAAGAAGAACACACGGTCATTGATCAGGTCCTCAACAAACCGTTTAAGGATTTGGACGAACCAACTGTGCAAAATGCTCTTTGGAAATTGAATCCGAAGAAACAGGAAGAAGAGGGACAGCTGCTGAAAAAAAAGGAAAAGGTCTTCTTAAAAAAACAACAGAAGCAGCAGAGGCACGCGGTGAACAAGAGGGTGGAAATTGAAGTGACGCCCCTCAGAATGCGTCAGAAACCTCACCGTGAAGGAAGGTTCCAACAGAACCAGAACGTTGTCGATTGGCTGCCACCCAAATTGGAGCCTCAACATCATGACGAACTGCAGCAGCAGAAACGGTACAGTGTTGTCCTCCAGCAGCAACTGAATCCTCACCGTGATGACTCACTGCAACACCAACAACACAAACAACACATTGTTGAGGGGCTGAAGGAAAAGCAGAAGCCTCATTGTGAGCACAGGCAGCTGCAACAGCAGAAGCAGCACGATGTTCAGGGACCACAACATACACAGGAACTTCAACAGGTGAGCACTGTTCAATACTTTGGGGCACTTGGGGTGAACCGAAGGCTTAGATTCACCAACTGGACTGTGTGTTCCACATTCAGCACATACAAATCAGATGGCTCCACGACGACTCACTTATAAAAGGAAATTCCATTGTTTCTCCTCCTTCGGTTGGTATAACCGTAGCAAGAGCAGCTTTCCAGCATCTTTCAGGTGCTTGAGATTGTTTTCAGATGTGGATCTGGATTCAAATCTGAGATGGGCCAGGAGTGCCTGGTGGGACTCCGTTACAGATGTGTGTTGTGGAATGGCGCGCCACGCAGTGCAATGGTAAATTTTACCCAGAACGATGATGGCGACCAAGGTTTCTAACATGGCCGTGATTTAATCTCCAACTAGACCCTCCAGTGGATGAATTGTAACTCTGGGGTGAACACACTGGGTGCAGACACAACCAACACCAAGATCAAGACATTAAATTTAAATAAATTTTGGCGTTTTGTCTTTTACAGACATTGCTGTTCATTGTCTAACAATAATAATAATAATAATATCCTTAATTGTGGAGATAATTGTAATTATAATTTTGGTGGAAAGGTACCTGATTGGCATGGTCATCTCCACGCAGGATAAATAACAAGAACTTTGTCTCCCTCGATTGGATTAGATCACCTCATCCACCTTTTCATTGATTCCCTGTTCCATCAGTGCATTTCCTTCTGTCGTTTCCTGAACAAGTCATCAAACTGATAAATATATTAATATATTTAATCTTTCATATTTTTATTGTTTTTCCAAAGGACCCTCAGAAGAGGCGCTCACTCCCTCCTCCACCTCCTCACAAGAAACCATCGAACCGGTTGGAACGTAAGTTGTCAAGATTCTTTCCTTAAATTTCAAATTACTCCAACTGTGTCTGAACTTCACGTCCTTCACCTCCATTGTGTCCTATTTTGTCTTTGTCTCACACGTATTTATAACAAATGAATATTTTGCTGAACTTGAATCCAGACAAGACCAAACATATCTGCCAATTGGTGGAAGTCTGTTTTGAGTGTTAATGTATCCGTATAAAAGTCAGTGTGTTCACCTGGATGATCATTAAAATGAATTGTGTGAAAACCTTTAATGCCAATCCAGTGGGAGTTTGTGATGAAGAAAATGAAGATGTGAAATTGAAGGCAAAAGAAAAGAAAAATTGAACCGAGATGAAGAAAGCTATTGAGAGAATACAGTCCAGTATTTCCAGGATTGTGTTGGAAGATATGATAATGATGGAGATTGTGATGACAATGCCATTGAGTGGTTTTGACTCCCTTTTGTTGATGTGTGCAGAGGAAGAAGTTGTAGTATTGGCCGCCGGATACGAGGATACGATGTTTGGCAGTG
>NC_140977.1:11909576-11954576 GCF_056783735.1 Eptatretus burgeri | reverse complement strand
CACGTACAATTAATCACCCATTAAACATAGGACAGGACCACAACTCGAAACACATACTAATCTAAATAACTAAGCTGACGGACTGCTGTCTGTTTGTGTGCACCAGGTTTCCAAATCCGCAACAATATTTGGTACCTGTTGTGTTTCTCACTGTACAAGTGTCCATTCCATCAGTGCAGTATTTATCCAAACTAGAAACACCCGCTCCCTGAGGGGGCAGCCTCGGGGAAGAGAGAGGGGGAGATAGTGGGGGAGGTAGGGAAATTCGATTTTGCACAGTGTCAAAAAGTCCCCCCTGTCTGGAACAGGAGTCAATAAACCACTTGCACTGTTACACGTGTACAGGTGAAGTTGTCTCCTCTTTCTCACACGGTGGGGATTTTCTTTTGTGTGCCCCTGACCTGACCCTGTGTACTACCAACACATTTACAAAATTTGATAGACATTGGCCCAGCCCTGTTTTTTTCTGTGATGTACACACACACACACACACACACACACACACACACACACACACACACACACACACACACACACACACACACACACACACACACACACACACACACACACACACACACACACACACACCTGCTGACTGGACTGGAGACAGTCCCAGTGTATAAATTTCCCAGGATTGCATCAACAGCATATAGGTCATGAGAAAAAAAAAACAATAAAAGAGATCACAGACAAAGCCAGAGAATAAGCAACAGAAGATTTGAAGAACATTGGAGTCGAGGAGTCGCCGGGAGGTGGACAGCGAGAGAGTGAGGAAGTGACCACGACTGAGTAAAATGTGCTTCACTCCTGATTAAAGCTGTCCCACCACTCGGCAAAAGTCGTCTGCTCAATTTACATGTTTGTTTTTTTTGAAACTTTTCCCCATCAACGTTTATGTACAATTTATTTGTTCTAAGTAAAATAAATGTACAGTAAACTACAAGCGTAAATGAGAGGTCACCACATCCACCTGCAACTTGCGTACACGTAGGGGCCCGTTATGGAGCGTTGCAGAGGAGTTGGGGGAAGTATTTCCAGTGGCGTTACACAACACTATTCCATCCATCCATCCATCCATTGGGACCATACTCGGTGCAGAGCGTTGGTGCTGCTTAAGCAGTCTCCTTGGCTATTGCGCACAATCCTGGACAGGTTGCCACTCCAACACAGGATACCAGCAAGCTGGCACTCATTTTGCCAACCTCAGAAGGACGACAGGCAGAGTCAACCCCACCTGGTATTAATTCAACAGCCGAATGGGATCCCAAGCTCACCACCCTAACCATTAAGCCAAGACCAGGCATAACACTATTTACCCTTGATTATTTTGTTTACCTCTACAATAGTCATAGTTTTTGCATTCGCTTCTTACATAATATAAATGAGGTAATATAAATTGGGAAAAATTGTAGCTTGTGGTACTATATTGAATTTATACATCGTTTCAAACATAAATCTTAAACGTTACATTTTCAGAAACACGAGCGATTTTACTCCGAACATTTCATCAGGATATCGATTGTTCACATTTAGAAGTCGAGTAAAGAGTGGTGAAGAAAAAAAAAATAGAGCAGACCTCACAACGGAGAAATCGCGGGGTTGAAAGTGAAATTTCCAATTTTTCAGGAAAAAGTTATCAACCATTATTGTACTTTAAAACGGATGTACTTCGCAATGTTTTTGTCAAAAAAATAATTTTTGAGGATGTTTATCTATATTTTTGCCTAATTTTAGATACTAGAAACATGCGCTCCCTACAGGAGCAGAATACCCTTTTCCTTTACTACTCCCCTCCCGCTCCCCCCGGGGGGAGGGAAGGGGGGGGTCAGGGGTAATTATGTCGCTGGTTGTGACCACAGTGCAGTCATTGTTATTTTAACAAAAAGAAAAACATTAGAATGATGATGTACTTTTCCACTTAATTAATTGTTTTAATTTGTTTTATAGTTTCCTATAACTTAACTCAAATTCTGGAATTTTTTTTTCAACATTCCCGCTCGTGTTTCATTGTTCGATGTTTCGTTGAAATACGATGTGTTTAAGTCGTTCGAGCAGAATAAAATGTTTTTCATTTGTCAAATTAGAAGTGGATTTGGGCCAAGACATTTCTGTTTTTTAGCTCGCCTGTTCGAAGAACAGAGAGCTATAGCGATACCCCCGGCGTGAGCGTCAGCGTGAAAATGTTAAAGTTTTTGGTGCAAGTTATTTAGAAGCTTGCCATTCATTTAATATGTGTACTGGGATGCTGATATTTGGCATGGAGGTTCCTTTGGGGTATATTATTGATGTAGTGAAGTTGAAATTAAAAAATAATTTCAAATTTAAAAAATTTTTGACCTGTTTTGAACTTAACTTTTTTGTAGCACATCAACATTAAAGTTTTTGGTGCAAGTTATTTAGAAGCTTGCCATTCATTTAATATGTGTACTGGGATGCTGATATTTGGCATGGAGGTTCCTTTGGGGTATATTATTGATGTAGTGAAGTTGAATTTAAAAAAAAATTCAAATTTTAAAAATTTTTGACCTGTTTTGAACTTAACTTTTTTGTAGCACATCAACGTTAAAGTTTTTTCCTTTCTAATGGTTTTATCTACCATACTATTTTTTACTGATTACAATATACAAATACATATATTGCTTTAAAATTATTTGGATCAGACTTCACTGCAATGCTTTATAAAAAAATATTATTAGACTAGTCTTTTAAAAACGATAAATGTATAAATAGGTGAGCATTGGGTGGCTTTGACACCAACTCTCTGGTTGACAGTTCTCACACAAGGCTTGACCAAACTATGTTTCAAAACTCTGAGGGGTTTTTTTTTCTCTCGTTTGGATTCACTCGTTTATCCCATTTGTTCCTGTAATTAACTGATGTCACACGGTTTGCAGATGAAGCTCCTCTGGTGAAGATGGAAACCTTCCAGAGTGACTCTCTTCAGACCTCCCAAGATGATTTGAGCAATGAGCATGTAAAGCAGGAACCGTGCGTTTTACCTCCTGCGGAGCCGAGCAAAGATGATCAACTGCTCGAAGGTAAACCGAGTTATGCAGAGAACACGTCACACTGTGTTTACTTGTTTTGTTAGTTATTTTTACAGAAAATTATTTATTTCCAATTAGGCTAAATTTTTAAGTCTCCATTTCACCAATGCACTCTACGGAAATAGCAAATAACAAACCAATTTAGATTCCCAGGACTTGATAACTTTGAGAGATAAGTTTATGACTATAATATAATCACACAATATGAGTATGGGGGAAATGAGAGATGTGAGATGCTCCACACTCCAAATTTTACATGTAAGTGAAAAAAGGAAAAACGATTTAACCATCCTCCCAAAATATTGTTCCGGATTTGGAAACCTAGTGCACACAGACAGCCAGAGTCCCCGTAGTTCAGTTATTTCGATAAGTATGTGTTTATAGTCAGGGTCCCATCCTTCTGTCTAATGGGAATTACATGTGTGCGCTACGAGTTATTTTTTTAGTTAAGTTTTTACAACTACAACAACTACAACGGCAACAACAACGCCACCATCCCTCACTTGACCCAGTCGCCATTGCCCACGTGTTTTTGGCTGAGGATGTGGGTGGAGCCTCCGGCACTTCGGATCGAGGCTCTGCCCCAAAAAAGGGCATGGACCGTTTCCTCCAGCCAATGAGCGGAGGACAAGCATGACACGCATGCCCCAGCCAATCGGGAGGTGACCACGAGTCGTCCGACAACCCCTCGTCCAATCAGGAGGCAAGTGGCGAGGATAAGAGACCCTCCCACCTCAGAAGAGTGGAGTGGTTGTCACGACCAGGGTTCGGCAGAGAGGAGCTCGTGGTGATTGCCGAGCGGTCTGTCATCGTGGCTGAGTGGTTGTCGACGAGGGCTCTGCAGATGGTCGTGGTCGTGGTTGGAGCAGTCTGCGGTCCTTTGGAGGGCAAGTCTGGTGACCGAGCAGCCAGGGTCGTGGGCCATGGACTTCGGGTCGTGGGTTCGAGTCCCACCGTGGTGGTTCGAGTCAGTGTGACCCATGAGGCGGGACAGATACCCCGGCCCGGCTCTACCGAACTAAACCCACAGGGTCCATTTCTTTTATGTGTGTGTGTGTGTGTGTGTGTGTGTGTGTGTGTGTGTGTGTGTGTGTGTGTGTGTGTGTGTGTGTGTGTGTGTGTGTGTGTGTATGCATGTCCGTGGGCCCCGTCTGTAAGGATAAATTGTGTAAGTGCTTTACTTTGCTTGTACATTACATTTCTTTATTCGTGATAACTCTGCTCTTTGTGTGCTTCCCCTCCCCGATTATTGTTATAAATAAACCCCTGTTAAATGTACCAGCTCGTTTTCTGTGCTTTCCTATTGGCCTATTGGCTTTCCTATTGACATTGGCCTAGCATGGTGCGTATTGAGAATTAGGCCATTCGTGCCGTAAATTGTTCATTTGGTCCGGTGCGGCTTTGGTAACTTCCGCTCGGTTACACCAGATCCGAGTCGGTGATAGCTACTCAATTCGGACAAAGTCGGTCGAGGGTGTGGTTTCCCCGGTAGTTGGACGACGTGGGTATTTAGGTATTGTTTCGGAAATGGCCCTTATTGGGCTACTAAATATAGGATTAGCTCAGATCCCCCATTAAATGCATGTTTAGCTAGGTTGTTTGGTAAAATGGACGTTACATGTGTGTCGGGAGGTGGAAGAGGTTGTTTATTGTTTGTGCGGTGGTGGTGGATCGAGAGCTCCCTCTTCTTCCTTCCCCATCCTAGACGAGGCGCCGCCCAGTCGGCTGAGAGGGTGTGGCCAAAAAGAGGAAGTGAAACTGAGGGGAGGAGTTTGTCAGCTTCGTAAAGGGGGAGGAGCGAGTGGCTTCGAAGTGAGCGAACGAAGGAGGGACAGTGTTGAATCTGCCGGAGAGACGCTGAACCTGAGCGCGCCGAGTCTGCATTTTTGGCAGTAAGAGAGGCTGCCTGCACATCGAGTCTGCCTTTTTGGGCAGTGGGAGAGGCGGCCTGCATGTTGAGTCTGCCTTTTTGGGCAGTGGGAGAGGCGGCCTGCACGTCAGGTCGGCAATCGACTCTTATGAGGAGGTGATTCTGCCGTGAGAGAAACGGCAATCGGCTTTGAGAGGCGAGCGTAGAAAAGGAAAGAAAAGGTGATTCTGCAGAGAACGAAACTGAGAGGACCGAGTTGAGGAGTTGGGCTTCAAGGCGGGAAGGCAAGAGAGGAAACGACGGAGCCTCTGACGGTCCTTACTCACCTCACGGCTCGACACGTTTGTCGATCCGCTTGCCAGAGCTCGGCACCTCAATTTGGGCCTTGTCTGGTGCACAGGCCAGGCCTGGATTTGTATGCTGGACCTTGAGAGAAATCAGCTGAGGCCCATCATCGATCTGACGGTCTTGTGCCGTCGACCTTACGTGGGGTCAGAGCGCGCGGAGACCGTGTGCGGTGCGGAAAAGGAAGGCGAGCGCCGTCTCGTCACGTGGCGTGTTCGAGTTCGGGCTGAGGGCTCGAATCCGTGGACATTCGCTTGTTACGAGCGACATTCGTGCTTTTGACACTTTCCTCTCGTCCATGAAACCTCACCAAGTACTCTGTCTTGTCTGCATGCATGCTGTCTGTCTGTCTTGTCTGCATGTTGTATAAGGCATATCTCAGTAGCGACCCCCTCGAAACCTGTAATCCGTAGTTCCCTAGTTAAGAACGGGTTAAAGATTGTTAATAAAAACATTGTCGTAAATGTTTTGCTTGTGTCGTGTTCCCTGATGTTCCCCAATAAATCTGGTAGGTTCGTATGAAGTTGCCGCTATGGATTAATTCGTGTCGCGTCGAGGAACGATCCGTTCGATTGGCATATAAAACCAAAATGGTTACAGACTGGCAGAAAACGCTCGGCATCTGACAAAACCAGTCTGTAACCAGGGTTCTATTTCCCCAACTGGTAAGGTTCAGGATTACGTTGGTATCGCGATTGAAGACGCGTGACCCGAGGCCTGTGCTGAGCCAGCCAGCATTATAAACCCCGGAGACGGCGGTGGTGAGGGTGGCACCAAGAGTCGGGTGAGAATCCCGCCACCCCGGATCCGCAACAGTATATTGAAATTAGGCAATTAACCCTACCCCATGCCGTCGAAATATTGGCGACCATGGTCCGCTAAGGGACCCGTGAACTCTCGGACTTATCCGAGAGTCACGACCTAAATTCCGGGTGCTCGGTGGGAGACGACTCCACTGCTCCACCGAGTAGTCATTTATCACCACCGAACCCTGGCCCACAACAATATCACCTCTATTCCTCCCCAGCATCTTAACAGCTTGGCATCTTCACATCGAAGTCAATGTGATAAGCCTACTGATCATCCACCCCTATTTCTCTTTGTATTGATATTGTCTCGTTCAGGGGGTTAACACCGACCTGGATGGATAGCCGAACGGTTTTACCTCGGAGACGAAGAGCCGAGATCCTTGGAGATTATGGTGTGCGCAGGATGGAAGCAGCGGAGGCTCGTTTACCTGAAAGAAAACACATGGGTTTATTGTCGAACCCACAACGAATAGACGAACGCAAGTGAAATTGAACAAATGATGGCTTAATGAACATAAAATTCACGAGTTATTATGAAAATAAATCAAGAGTGAAAATGAAACGTGAGGTAAAACTAAATCCTAATTTGAGATGTCTCCACTCAGTCACAAACACAGACAAGGGGAAATATAAAAATAATATAAATTCCCCCCTATATGCCCGCACTCAGCTTTGTGTCCAGAGCGGACCTTTTGTAGCCTGTTGTCGTCGAACCGCGTAGCCACTGCATGGGAAAACGCACCCCAAATGGCGCGGAGTCGCTCTCTGCGGTCACATACGTAAGGTAATTCGCACAAACGGTCTTCGATGCTAGGGCCCACAAACCTCCATACAGTTTCTTCTCACGATTGAGATTGCCACACCACTCCTCTGACAGCACCAGGTCCGCTCACAGCAATGGTGCCGCCCTTCTTCTTGATCCTACAACAAGGCAATTGCTGAGGCTCCAGGATAAGGCCAAGAGACATGCTCTTCTTCTCCTCTCTCTCCTCTCAAAGTGTACAACTTCACGATCCAGCCGAACAGTCAATGGCTAGCATCTTGCTCCAGCACGCGAGCTAATTCACATAACATGAACAACGTGAATCGCTCAGCCTTCTTGACCATGCCGAGGCAAAGCAAGCCAGAGATCCTCTGTCTTCTGACCGCCATCTCCACTCGATCCTTCTCCCTCTCATAAAGCATACAAACTTCATGACTTAGCCGAACAGACAATGGCCAACGTCCTGTTCCAGCATGTGAGCAAATTCACATCAGCACGAACAACAAGAATCGCGCTGCTATTTCATCGTGCCGAGATGGCCCAGAGCCTCAGGGGTTGCTTCCAACCGCTCTCTTGTCGCTCGAGCCCCTTCTCCTCTGACGTCACCCCGACCAACAATAAACCTTGGAGGGCATGACCTGCCTGTATGAAGCTGGGAAGGTGGGTTTTTTGCCTGCTTGGAAACGTTCCACTCTGTTGTTGTTGTTGGTGTAAAAACGTGTTTTTTTATTTCCAGCTTTGTAAATGCAAAAATGTCGGGAAAGGTCACGGGGGCAATCACATACTGGGAGAAACTAGCCTTAACCCCCACCTAGTTGACACAGCACCACCCCTGCGTGGTGACACGTAAACCTTCTTCTTCTTCTTCTTCTTCTTCTTTCAGCTGCTCCCGTTCCCTTTCGGCTGTGGGGTCGCCACAGCGGATCAACCGTCTCCATTTTGCTCTATCCTCCACATCTTCCATTGACACTCCAACCACCCGCATGTCTGCCCTCACCACATACATGAACCTCTTCTTTGGCTTTCCTCTTCTCCTCCTGCCTGGCGGCTCCATCCTCAGCATCCTTTTCCCGATATACTCCACTTCCCTCCTGTGCACATGTCCAAACCATCTCAATCTCGCCTCTCTCACTTTGTCTCCAAACCGTCCTACCTGCGCTATCCATCGAATATACTCATTCCTTATCCTGTCCATCCTCATCACTCCCAACGAGAATCGCAGCATCTTTAACTCTGCCACCTCCAGCTCCACTTCCTGTCTTTTTGTTAGCGCCACCGCCTCCAAACCATACACCATAGCTGGTCTCACTACCGTCTTATATACTTTCCCCTTCACTCTTGCAGCTACCCTTCTGTCACAAATCACTCCTGCAACTCTTCTCCACCCACTCCATCCTGCCTGCACTCACCTTTTCACTTCTCTCCCACACTCTCCGTTACTTTGGACAGTTGGTCCCAAGTATTTAAACCCATCCACCTTCCCCACCTCAACTCCTTGTAACCGCACCATAGCACCACCCTCCCTCTCATTTACGCACATGTACTCCGTCTTACTCCTACTGACTATCATTCCCCTTCTCTCCAGTGCGTACCTCCACCTCTCAAGTGCGTACCTCCACCTCTCCACCTCCACCTCACCTCTCAAGGCTCGCCTCAGCCTGCTCCCTACTCTCGCTACAGATCATGATGTTATCCGCGAACATCATAGTCCATGGAGACTCCAGTCTGATCTCGTCCGTCAATCTGTCCATCACCATTGCAAACAGGAAAGGGCTCAGAGTTGATCCTTGGTGCAATCTCACTTTAACCTTAAACCGGTCCGTCATTCCTACCGCACACCTCACCGCTATCACACTGTCCTCATACATATCCGGCACGATCCTCACATACTTCTCCACCACTCCCGACTTCCTCATACAATACCACAACTCCTCTCTTGGCACCCTATCATAAGCTTTCTCTAAATCCACAAACACACAATGTAACTCCTTCTGGCCTTCCCGATACTTCTCCATCAACATTCTCAAAGCAAACATTGCATCAGTGGTGCTCTTTCCTGGCATAAACCCAAATTGCTGCTCACAAATCGTCACCTCTCCTCTCAACCGAGCTTCCACAACTCTTTCCCACAACTTCATTGTGTGGCTTAACAACTTTATCCCTCTGTAATTTCCACAGCTCTGCACATCACCCTTGTTCTTGAAAATCGGAACCAGCACACTTAATCTCCACTCCTCCGGCATCCTCTCACTTTCCAAGACTTTATTAAACAATCTGGTTAACAACCCCACTGCCATCTCTAATAAGCACTTCCATGCCTCCACTGGTATACCATCTGGGCCAACCACCTTTCCACTCTTCATCCTCTTCATAGCAGTCCTCACTTCATCCTTACTGATCCACCCTACTTCCTGATTCACTATCTCCACCTCTTCCAACCTTCTCTCTCTCATTTTCTTCAATCATCAGCTCCTCAAAGTACTCCATCCACCTTCTCAACACACTCTCCTCGCTCGTCAGCACATTCCCATTTGCGTCCTTTATCACCCTAACCTGCAGAACATCCTTCCCAGCTCGGTCCCTCTGTCTTGCCAATCGGTATAAATCCCTTTCCCCTTCCTTAGTATCCAACTTCTCATACAGCTCGTCATATGCCTTTTTCTTAGCCTTTGCACCTCTCTCTTTGCCTTTTGCCGCCACTCCTTGTACTCCTGCCGACTTTCTTCATCTCTCTGACTATCCCACTTCTTTTTCGCCAATCCCTTCTTCCTTATACTTTCCTGTACTTCCTCTTTCCACCACAAAGTCTCCTTATCTTCCTTCCTCTGTCCAGATGTCACACCAAGTACCTTCCTAGCTATCTGCCTCACCACTTCTGCTGTAGTTGCCCAATCATCCCACCCATCTTTACCACCATCCAACACCTGTCTCGCCTCCTCCCTAAATTCCATGCAACAGTCTTCCTCCTTCAGCTTCCACCATCTGGTCCTTGGTTCAGCCCTCACTCTCTTCCTCAACCTCACCTCCAAAATCATCCTACAGACCACCAATCGGTGCTGTCGAGCTACACTCTCCCCTGCCACCACCTTACAGTCACTAATCTCTTTCAGGTTGCATCTCCTGCTTAAGATATAATCCACCTGTGTGCACTTTCTTCCGCTCTTGTACGTCACGCTGTGTTCCTCCTTCTTCTTGAAATACGTATTTACCACTGGCATTCCCATTGTTTTTGCAAACTCTACCACCATTTTCCCTTCCGCATTTCTCTTGTTGAGACCGTACCTACCCATCACCTCCTCGTCCTCTTTATTCCCTTCCCCCAACATGCCCATTGAAATCTGCTCCAATCACCACTCTTTCATCCTTGGATACACTCTCCAACACTTCATCTAACTCACTCCAGAAATCTTCTTTATACTCCATCTCACACCCCATATGACATTCATCATCACCCCTTCAATTTCCAACTTCACACTCATCACTCGGTCCGACACTCTCCTCACCTCCAATACCCTCTTGACATAATCTTCCTTCAGGATTACCCCGACACCATTTCTCCTCCCATCCACACCATGGTAGAACAGTTTGAAACCACCTCCAATGCTCCAAGCCTTGCTCCCCTGTACACACAGTATGTCCACCTTTCTTCTCTCCATCATATCAGCCAACTCTCTCCCTTTGCCAGTCATCGTCCCAACATTCAGAGTTCCAACTCTCACCTCCATACTTTTACTCTTCCCCCTCTCCCACTGCCTCCAGACTTGCCTTCTCCGTCTCCTTCTCCTCCTTCGCCCAGCAGTAGCACAATTTCCACTGGTACCCTGCTGACCACCGTTACCGGTGGCGGTCGTTGGTAACCCAGGCCTCAGCCAACCCGGTATTGCAATTCGTTTTGTTGTCCGCAAAATTATTTGGCATAGGTTTATACGCCGGATGCCCTTCCTGACGCAGCCCTGGTCGCCTCTTACGACACACAGGGATATGGTACATCTATTCTAACCGGGGCATACACCGGGCCCAGTACACTGGTACTCATTTTGCCGACCTCGGAAGGATGACAGGCTGAGTCAACCCCCTGGTGTTATACGACTTGAAATATATGTATATATATATATATATATATATATATATATATATATATTTATATATATATATATATATTTACATATATATATTCTATATATCCATATAGATATAAATACACACCTATATATTAATTCAGTGGCCCAATGGGGCTTGAACTCAGGACCTTTTTGGTCCCAAGCCGCTGCCCGAACCACTGCGCGAACACCAGGCTAATGATGTCGTCATTAACACCAGGCTAATGATGTTTACATGGTGACACATAAACCATCTTAAGCTAACAGTTTTCCCGAATTAATTTACATTGAGATGTCTCCTCGTCCATGGACCAGGCTACACTATACAATCCTACATTTACTCTGAAATTCCTCCATCTACCCCACAAACATAACAATATGTTGACATTTTAACATCTTTTTATCTTGGTAGCTCAACAAGACCTGGTGTTGGCTTAACGGTTAGGTGGCTGGCTTAAGATCCGAGGGTTCTTGAGTTCAAGCCCCTGTCAGGTTGTTGAATGAACACCAGGTAGGGTTGATTCAGCCTGTCATCCTTCTGAGATTGGCAAAATGAGCAACAGCTTACTGGTAACAGGAGCACTGTGCAGCCAGCCACGCCCTCAGCCAATGATGCAGTGTTGTGCTGCACACAAAGGAGGAGGAGTATGATGAGTTATCTTAACATCTGAGCACATCTTGCTATGTTTACATTAATTAATCAATTAATTAATTGTAAATACCAATGATCTCTGGTCATTTAACTCAAAAAGAGAGCCTGTAAATATCTGGTTGTTTTATAGTGCATCATTGTTATATTATCTTCTGGCTTTCATCACCATCGAGAATGTTAATAAATAGTATTTTGGGATTTGTTTCTTGGTGTAAATATCTTTGTTGAGCAGAGATGAAATGATAAACCATTCTCAACATTCTGATCTGATCTCGCTTCTCCTGAGCCACATATCATTTTAATATTGTGGTGAATTATTTTTCCGTTGATTATTTAGGCCTAAGTCACATTTGCCACGGCGGCCGTGGCGTCTACAAAATCTACGGCCACTAGCAATTATAGGGCGGCCGCAGTATTTCCACGGTCACACAATGTAGCAGTCACATATGTTTTTATTTTTCGGGGAGCCGCACGGCGTATTTATAAATTGTAAAGACCGAAAACGTGGGGGTGTCGTACGGTCTTTGATTTGATGTCGCACGGTGACCTTAGGGCGTTCCTGTGGCGGCCATAGAATTTTCAAGGCAGACGCAAGGTGCCCGCAAGGCGACCGCAAGGCGACCGCAGGGGGACCGCAGAGGGGCCCTAAGGCGAACATGCGGCCAGACGGATGGTAACAAGTGGGTTCTTTTTTTTAGCAGTTCTTTTGTTTCGGCTTGTCGAATTGCTACGGCGAACGTAGAAATGAAAAAAGTTATAACTCCACATTATAATTCCACGGCGACCCTACGGCCTGTAAAATATAGCCAAACAGCGTAGGGCTGCCCTGAGGCCACCGCAGAAACTCTGTGGCCGCCGCACGTTTCTGTCAATTCAGAGGGCGTACGGCCGCCGTATCCTCACCGTCGAGCAAATGTGACTTAGGCCTTAGCAACCATCAGTTTTCTGTCCATTCAAGGATGTTTATATTTTTTACATCCTTTCATTATTTATATGTGAATGTATTAGTTTATTTGTTTCATCTACCTTTGTTTTAATTATTTCTTCAACAAGGTTTATTTGATACGAGCAAAAGTAGCCGCCCCCAGTGACGGGAAAAGATAGCCATGGTGGCGGCGAAAATTACAACAGAAGATAACTGCCAGGCAGTTGGCTGGAGAAATTCAATCCATGCTGTAGTGCTCAACTTCACCAAAGATGGCGCTATTCAAACCAACTGCAACCATCATTTTTTATTGGGGGCTTAAACGTTAAGGCTGATGGAGCCGCTAGGCCCGCTTAAACGTGACCGGTACAACCTTTTACCTCTGTGATAAATTTTGTCCAAATCTATCCAGAAGTGTAGGAGTGTCTATGTAACATACAGACAGACAGATCTACATTTATAGTTATAGATTTTTCACGTTCACTATGTTTTTCCATTTAAATACCAGGGTTGTAATTTTCTCCACTCCTTGGTCCGGTTATTGCTTGGTTCAATCACTCATATACCAGCAAAAAGGTGTCGGTAATCTGTTAAAATCCCCACAACCCAATTAATTTTTTTTCTCAGGACTTGTGTATATCTTAACTTTTAAATATCTTAACACTTATATCCATAAGGGAGCGTGTCAATTCCATTTTCAAAAATGTATCTTTTATCATCATAAGCATCCAGAGCGTTTTTATTCACTTGCTCAGAGTACAGTTGATGATTATAACTTCTTATGGTATTCATTTCTCTCTATTGTTCTTTCTTGAAAATTAAACAGTTGTAATAATGATCAAAATTTTGTAGTGTCTGATTATATTCTTCTTTATCCCTTTCAATTGTTTTTTTTAATCACATTTAGAAGCACCTTCCTTTGAAGAATAATATTTTATAAGCATCATGCTTTAGCTCTGAATCCTACAAATTTACTCATAATTGCTCCACCCAACTCACCTTTGAATTTTCCAATTACCTTTTTATTTTTTCAGAGAATAGACTGCTTTCATTTTTAGCTCGCCTGTTCGAAGAACAGAGAGCTATAGCCATACCCCCAGCGTGAGCGTGAGCATGAAAATGTTAAAGTTTTTGGTGCAAGTTATTTAGAAGCTTTCCATTCATTTAATATGTGTACTAGGATGCTGATATTTGGCATGGATGTTCCTTTGGGGTATATTATTGATGTAGTGAAGTTGAAATTAAAAAATAATTTCAAATGTTTTAAATTTTTGACCTGTTTTGAACTTAACTTTTTTGTAGCACATCAATGTTAAAGTTTTTGGTGCAAGTTATTTAGAAGCTTGCCATTCATTTAAAATGTGTACTAGGATGCTGATATTTGGCATGGAGGTTCCATTGGGGTATACTATTGGTGTAGTGATGTTGAAATTAACAAATGATTTTAATTTTTTTTTAAATTTCAACCTAAGATGGTGTCAAAGCCACCCAATGCTCGCCTGTTTATACTAGACGCTTGCCATTCATTTAATATGTGTAGTAGGGATGCAATGAAGTCCAAATGAAATAAATTTTGTTGGTGCACCTTTTTCAGAGACTCAATATTTGTGAAGTCAAAACACTACATATTACTTTTTGTTTTAGATGCATTTCTCATGGCAAGGCAAGTAGGTAATGTATTATTGCATAATGTTGATAAATACCATTGCACATGCACTGTTATAATTGTGATGCCATCATAATTTACAAATAATACAAAATGATACTGCATGGTAGTTCGACTTATTCATGAATAATGCTGCCACTGTAACATGATCTGCTCTCTGGATGTCACTTTCCATTTTCAGCATTGTATTAATAATATTTTGCATCCTTCAAGATGGTGGTGGTCATGTTGTCCTTCATTTCAGATTACCATACTAATTTGCAAGCCATGGGGCAGGCTATATAACACAACATATGTTGAAAAATAAGACTTTTTTTTCCTATTTTGTTTTACTGACAATATTGATACCAGTTCCTTCATTTCAGATTGCCATACTAATTTGCAGGCCATAGGTTGGTCTATAAAACACAACATATTGTACGACAATATTGATACCAGTTTAATTTTTCTGATGACTCTATGATGTGTTTACATATTCCTTTCTTACAGTTATTACTCACAAATCACATGCTTCTCACCTACTGGGTTTAAATCATGGTCACAACAGTTGCAATATAATTGGCATACCTGCAGTGTTTATACATAATGTCAGAAAGTTGCCAGTTTCTTACTGCAGGTCAGTGATGTACAACACTACTCCGATTTCTTCAACCAATAAAACTGGCACTATGTGTGTATGACCTTCATTAATATTTGTTTATCTTAATTCAATTACAATAAATTATCAAAAAAGTCATTTACTGAAAGTTTTTTTGGTAAATTCATAGAAGGTACTTCAGTATGTTTGGCACAAAATATTTTCTTTGTGTGTTTATATGGTATTTGTGAATTTGTTATTTTTTTATTTCAGGGCAAAGAACCTGTTCATATCTTCTTGGAAATCAAGGAGCCCATTCATATAATGGAAAAAGTTTTTTTTGCAACATGTGTGGAAAAACGTACAAATCTCGAGTCAATTTTCAGAGACATTCATGTTTGTACTGCGAAAAATGTAGCACTTCATTCACCAGGAGAGAAAACTTGAACAAACACAACTGTTTGAAACAATCATTGAAATGTGACAAGTGTTTTAAAATATATGCGGGTGAAAAAACTTTCGCCAGCCATAAATGTACATTTTGTGTTTTGTGCCAGAAAAAGTTAAGTACATTTCAGAGAAAAGTTTCCCATATTTGTTCACACAACTGTTTGAAACAATCATTCAAATGTGACAAGTGTTTTAAAATATATGCGGGTGAAAAATCTTTAGCCAGCCATAAATGTACATTCTGTGTTTTGTGCCAGAAAAAGTTTAGTACATTTCAGAGAAAAGTTTCACATATTTGTTCAAAAAAATCATTGGAAATATCAGAACGTCATATAAAATCATCCAGAAACACAGAACCTGAGAACTTAGAAAATGCAGAACATGAGATAACCAGAGTTGGTGTCAAAGCCACCCAATGCTCTCCTGTTTATACATTCATAGTTTTTAAAAGACTAGTCTAATAATATTTTTAGCTCGCCTGTTCGAAGAACAGAGAGCTATAGCGATATCCCCGGCGTGAGCGAGAAAATGTTAAAGTTTTTGGTGCAAGTTATTTAGAAGCTTGCCATTCATTTAATATGTGTACTAGGATGCTGATATTTGGCATGGAGGTTCCTTTGGGGTATATTATTGATGTAGTGTAGTTGAAATTAAAAAATAATTTCAAATGTTTTAAATTTTTGACTTGTTTTGAACTTAACTTTTTTGTAGCACATCAACGTTAAAGTTTTTGGTGCAAGTTATTTAGAAGCTTGCCATTCATTTAATATGTGTACTAGGATGCTGATATTTGGCATGGAGGTTCCTTTCAGGTATACTATTAGTGTAGTGAAGTTGAAATTAACAAATGATTTTAATTTTTTTTTGAAAATTTCAACCTAAGATGGTGTCAAAGCCACCTAATGCTCGCCTGTTTATACTAGACGCTTGCCATTCATTTAATATGTGTACTAGGGATGCAATGAAGTCCAAATGAAATAAATTTTGTTGGTGCACCTTTTTCAGAGACTCAATATTTGTGAAGTCAAAACACTACATATTACATTTTATTTTAGATGCATTTCTCATGGCAAGGCAAGTAGGTAATGTATTATTGCATAATGTTGATAAGTACCATTGCACATGCACTGTTATAATTGTGTGCCATCATAATTTACAAATAATAAAAAATGATACTGCATGGTAGTTCGACTTATTCATGAATAATGCTGCCACTGTAACATGATCTGCTCTCTGGATGTCACTTTCCATTTTCAGCATTGTATTAATAATATTTTTGCATCCTTCTATATGGTGGTGGTCATGTTCTCCTTCATTTCAGATTACCATACTAATTTGCAAGCCATGGGTCAGACTATATAACACAACATATGTTGAAAAATAAGACTTTTTTTCCTATTTCGTTTTACTGACAATATTGATACCAGTTCCTTCATTTCAGATTGCCATACTAATTTGCAGGCCATAGGTTGGTCTATAAAACACAACATATTGTACGACAATATTGATACCAGTTTAATTTTTCTGATGACTCTATGATGTGTTTACATCTTCCTTTTTTACAGTTATTACTCACAAATCACATGCTTCTCACCTACTGGGTTTAAATCATGGTCACAACAGTTGCAATATAATTGGCATACCTGCAGTGTTTATACATAATGTCAGAAAGTTGCCAGTTTTTTACTGCAGGTCAGTGATGTACAACACTATTCCGATTTCTTCAACCAATAAAACTGGCACTATGTGTATATGACCTTAATTAATATTTGTTTATCTTAATTCAATTACAATTAATTATCAAAAAAGTCATTTACTGAATGTTTTTTGGTAAATTCATAGAATTTATTCATATTTCCCATATTATTTGTTTCATCTACCTTTGTTTTATAGGGCCTATTTTTTATTATAGGGTATTATAGGGTTTTATAGGGCCATCTACCTATTCAATTTTGGATGGAGAAAAATATTTTCTCTGTGTGTTTATTTGGTATTTGTGAATTTGTTATTTTTTTATTTCAGGGCAAAGAAGCCATGGGTCAGGCTATATCTTCTTGTTCATATCTTCTTGGAAATCAAGGAGCCCATTCATATAATGGAAAAAAGGTTTTTTTGCAACCTGTGTGGAAAAACGTACAAATCTCGAGTCAATTTTCAGAGACATTAGTGTTTGTACTGTGAAAAATGTAGCACCTCATTCATCAAGAGAGAAAACTTGAACAAACACAACTGTTTGAAACAGTCATTCAAATGTGACAAGTGTTTTAAAATATATGCGGGTGAAAAAACTTTAGCCAGCCATAAATGTACATTTTGTGTTTTGTGCCAGAAAAAGTTTAGTACATTTCAGAGAAAAGTTTCCCATATTTGTTCAAAAAAATCATGGAAATATCAGAAATATCAGAAATACAAAATCATCCAGAAACACAGTGCCTGAGACTTAGAAAATGCAGAACATGAGACAACCAGAGTTGGTGTCAAAGCCACCCAATGCTCGCCTGTTTATACATTTATCATTTTTAAAAGACGAGTCTAATAATATTTTTAGCTCGCCTGTTCATAGAACAGAGAGCTATAGCGATACCCCCGGCATGAGCGTGAGCGTGAAAATGTTAAAGTTTTTGGTGCAAGTTATTTCCTTTATAATATTTTTATCGACCACACTATTTTTTTACTGATTACAATATACAAATACATATATTGCTTTAAAATTATTTGGATCAGACTTCACTGCAATGCTTTATAAAAAATATTATTGGACTAGACTTTTAAAAACGATAAATGTATAAACAGCCGAGCATTGGGTGACTTTGACACCAACTCTGGTTATAATTGCCTATGTCATAAATGTTTATGTTTGTTTTCGTATCCTCATAACTGTCTTTAGTTTTAATTTCCAATTTTGAACTGTGTCCATATGGAGGAGATTAACTCCTTTATCATATTTCTTCTTCAAGTTGTTAAAGGAATACATTAGTGACTTGGACAAGTCAAGAATCAAAGTTCCTACGTAAATGGGTTTAGGTGAGTTGAGTAATTGGTGTGGGTGACGAGCAAGAGTGGCCATGAGAGCCAAGCATACGGATCGGGTGGAAAGGGTTAAAATGTGATGTGTGTTGTGATAAAGAATTGTGTTTTGTTTTGGTATTTGCTGATGATTAGCTTATATGCAGGCCATGGTAGGGTAGGGTTGGTACCCAGTACTCTGTATTGCAGTCGGTGGACAATTGAATGGCGGCTGGGGAGGGGGTTTGTGGGTGTGGAAGGTGTGTGTGTCTTCAGGTATGGATCAGGCTCTTGAGGAGAGTGGGGACTGTGGCCCTCCTGATGTGACTCGTCCCTAGTAGCCGTTGGTGTCTGAAATTTGAGGGCCCGTCGGCGGAGGATCTGGTTTGGGCAACCAATCGGTGTGGAGACCCTTCGCGACCCAGGGAAAGGCTAGGAGTGTGTGTGAGGCCAGGAGTTTGTGCATGTGTTGTGGAGAGCCTCTCGGCGGGACGTTCAGCGAAGGAGCTGTTTGGCTGCTAGGGGGTGATAAGTTGAAGGGAGGGGGCAAAGAAGTCATGAAGTTGGGTGCTTGTTTTGGACTGCGGGCACCACAGCCTGAAGCACCCCACCATCGTGCTTGTGCAGGACCTCCCTACTGCTGCATTACATTCCCTGTTGTTGTGTCTGAGGGAATGGTCCACTCGGTCCTATGCGCCGTGAAATGTGCGATGGAAGGCAGGTAGCTGGTGAAATTGGCTAGGTAGATTGTAAATTGGGTATATGGGTTCAGCTGACAGCTGGACCAGGTGATGCAGCCACTGGAAGATGGAGTCAAGTAGATGGGTTTGAATTGGTGAAGCTATATTGTGATTAAGGTGAGCCTGCCTGTGTTTGGTGTTTTTGCCATATTCTCTCCCTGCCCTCAAGAACACCTGAAGAAGACACTAGAAGTGTGGAGATCAAAATTTTGAGGACCTTCTACATAGAAGTTTGTACATAACAATTGTACATTTTATGAATTTTATTTGAAAATAAGTGGGTAGTCCGGTAAGGAGAATAGGTGAGTTAACTACATGTCACTTCCCACATCCCCTCCTGATTTAATTTGTTGAGGTTATCTAGGTGTGAGTCTGTTAGTGTTAAGGCTGGAGCTACGGTGCTTTCAAATAGAGTCCACACCCCTCAACTTTTTGACATTTTGTTGTGTTGCAGCCTCAATTTAAAATGGATTAAATAAAAAAAAAATTGTCACCGATCCACACAAAAAAACCCCATAATGAAAAAATGAAAACATGTTTTTAGAAACCATTAGGAAATGGAAAGAATATGGAACTACCCAGACTCTTCCAAGAGCTGGCCGTCTGACCAATCTTACCAACCGGGCAAGAAGGACCTTGGTCAGGGAGGTGACCAAGAACCCATTGACCACTCTGACAGAACGACAGAGTTCCTTGGCTGAGATGGGAGAACCTATTGGAAGGACAACAGTCTCTGCAGCACTTCACAAATGTAGGCCTTATGGGAGAGTGGCCAGACAGAAGCCACTCTTGAGAAAAAGGCACACGACAGCACGCCTAGAGTTTACAAAAAGGCACGTTCTTCTGTTCTTGTGTTTGGCAGCTTGGCTGCCGGGTAGCTATCATTTCTTAGAAGCGTGGCTGCGCCGCTGATGCTGTGTCCCGCTACCAGTACATTTGTACTCATTTCGTTGACCTCAGAGGGATGACAGGTTGAATAAATGCAACCTGGTGTTAATTCAGTGGCCAACGGGGCTCAAACTCAGGAGCCTAAGCTCCCAAGCCAGCCACCCTAACCACTAAGCCAAGACCAGGGTTATAAAAGGCACATGAAAGAGAACATAAGGCAAAAATATTCTGTTGTCTGATGATACAAAAATTGAACTCTTTGGCCTGAATGTAAAGCACTACATCCGACGAACGAGTACAGCTCATCACCCATCTAACACCATCCCTACCGTGAAGCATGGTGGTGGCATCATCATGCTGTGGGGATGCTTTTCAGTGGCAGGGACTGGGAGACTTGTCTGGATGGAGGGAACAATGAATGGAACCAAATACAGGCAAATCGTTGAGGAGAACCTGCTTCAGAGTGCAAAAGACCTTAGAAAGTGGTGAATATTTACATTCAAACAGGACAATGACCCCAAGCATACAGCCAAAGCAATCCTGGAATGGCTTCAGAACAAGAACGTGGAAGGTCCTTGAGTGGCCCAGCCATAGCCCAGACTTGAATCCCATTGAGAATCTGTGGAAAGACTTGATGATTACTGTTCACCGACACTCCCCATCCAACTTGACAGAGCTTGAACAAATCTAGAAGGAAGAATAGGAGAAAATCCCCAAATCCAGATATGCAAAGCTGAGACAGACGTACCTGAGAAGACTCGAAGCTCTAATCACTGCCAAAGGCGCTTCTACAAAGTATTGACTCAAGAGATCGAATTATTGTGACAAGACATTTCAGCTTTTCATTTTTAAGTAATTTGTAAAAATTTCTAAAAACATGTTTTCACTTTGTCATTATGGGGTATTTTATGTAGATCGGTGACAAAAAAAATTTAAATTTAAGCCATTTTATATTCAGGCTGCAACACAACAAAATGTGACACAAGTTGAGGGGTCTGAATACTTTCTGAAGGCACTGTATATGTTGTATGCCATTGCCTTTGGGAGTGATGGTTTAGCAGAACCATAACAGTAGCTCTACCTGTCTATGATGTATTTGAGTCAAATAATTATGTGAAGTCATACAGGAAAATCGTTAAATAATTATTCATGAATTTAACATTGAAGCCATTGGGGAGTTAATGCGTCCTTGATCTTCACCAAAATGGAATTAATTTGTCCTTGACACAAACCCAACCTCTCCACCAAGTTTCATCCAAATCCGTCCAAAACGTTTTGAGATATCCTGCTCACGTACAAACAGTGAAAACATAACGTCTGTCCACCTTTGGTGGCGGAGGTAACAAGGTGGAATAACCGATCCTCTTAAGGGCAGACCTATCAGCATACTTCCAATCATCAGCAAGGTCATGGAATCTATCATCGTAGTTGACATAAAATCCTGCCTTTTCTCATCTGAGATCATCAATTCGGATTCAGACCAGGTCATTCCACTTTGGACATATGCTGCTTCTACTCACCCTACAATGGATGGATGCCCTCGATGTCAGACATTAAATCAGGACCGTCTCTCGAGACATATCTTGAGCTTTCAATACAGTCTGGCACCATGCCTTTCTCTCCAAGCACTCTGCCTATGGCATCCAAGGTCAACTCCACACATAGTGGACTGACTTCCTCTAATCTCATAGTGAATGTGTGGCTCTCAACGGAATTTCTTCATCTCTTCTCCCTCTCAAGGCTGGAGTGCCGCAAGACAGTGTTCTCGGCGCCATCCTGTTCGTAATCTTCAAGCGACGTCTCTGGCTCTCTGGAAAATCCTCTTTATCCATTTGCTCATGACTTTACCCTCTGTCGTACCATTTCTCATCCTTCAGAGAGGCAGGCAGCAGCCTTCTTCCCTCTCTTTAGACTTTGATAGAATCACGAACTGGTGAAACACTTTGAATTTGTCTTTCAATCTTCGGAAATCCACACACTCACTGTCTCTCTCCAACAGGACTGTCTGGAAAACCCTCCCATGTCCTTTCTTAATAATGCTCTTGAAGAGATTCAGCCACTCAAACTCTTGGGTCTCACTATCAGCCATGATCCTTCTTGGGCAAACCACATTTCAAAGTTGGCCTCTAAACCCAGCCGCCGCATGGGCATCCTCCATCGTGCAAAGTCCTTCCTTGGAATTTGTGAACTCTTATGCACCTACACTAAGGCCTTCACCGCAGCTTGATGGAATACTGGTCTCTCTCCTCTGGGCTGGTGCTCCTGCCTCACACCTTGCTCAGCTTGATGCGATGGAAATTAAGGCGTTCAGGATCATTGGAATCTCCCACGATGAAGCTTTGTCTATGTGCCATTGCAAACAGGTGGGTGGTTTCTCTGTCTGCTACCGCCTCCTTTCTGGTCTTGCACCTTCGGCCTTTTCTGTGCTTTGTCTGCCCCCAGGTTTCTGTAGGGCTCATGCGGTACATCAGGAACCACCTTTCAGTAAACTCCCAAAATCCAGAATCGCTGCACTCATTCGTTCCTCTTTTTTCCTGCCTTTGGAACGAACTTCAACATGCTCTTCAATGCCATTCTTCTATCCAGGTCTTCAAAACAGCTGTTCACTACCATCACATATCACCCCCATCCAAAACCATGACAGTTTCTACTCCCGTTAACAGCCCTCCTCACCACCCCAAAGCTCACCTCCTTCCTTCCTTCCTAGTTTTTCCTTTCAAAATGTTTGCTTCTGTATCCACATTATCCACCACCTGTATCATCTCGTACCCCTCATTCTCCACCATATCCCTAATTTGTCAAATTATCCCTCAACCTTGCTGCTCGTGTTTCCCCCCCCCTCTTTCTCCTGTTACTTTTGTTCTCTTACATCCTGATCCATTCAGTGCTCGAGCTTCTCCACAAGCCTTGATTTTTGTATCGAAAAACAAACAGGTTTATACTTGAGAAATCCATGGGTCTCGCCATTCCTGATGGCGTGTGCACCAGAGGCTACATTTCCATACGATCCCCTAAAGGCAGGTGCAAGTGTACCGGGCATTCTTTGGGAACATTTGGGAACATGGAACATTTGGGAACACCTAAATTTCTGTTATTTTTTTTGAATCCTTGATATGGAAGTTCTCCACAAATATGGCAAATATTTAATTTAATTTGAATGGAATATTTGTCAGTTGTGCAACATTTTCAAGTTTTGGTGAATTATGAATGCTTTTTGTGGTTTGTCTTTCCAGGGACACAACTGGCTTGTTGTTCCAACTGTTTCCAGTTGTTCCACTCAGAACTTTTCAATCGTCACATGATGCAGACTGCTTGTCAAGAAACTGACACGTTTAGCAGCGTTTCTTGCAACCGCAGTCGGAAAAGCTGTGCAGAGACCCTCAAGGATATCCAAGGAAATAAGAGACCGCACAAGTATTCTGTGTTCACAAAATCAGTAACCATGTTGTCATATTTCAAACGAGATCAGAAAATACACACGAGTGAGAAACCCCACAAGTGTTGTGTGTGTCGTAAAGCCTTTGTTCGATCAACACAATTGTACATTAATAAAACAATACATGCAGAAGAGAAGCCACATCCGTGCACTGTGTGTCCTAAGGCTTTTACACAATTGGCTACTTTACACGATCCTCAAAGAATACACATCGGAGAGAAGCCGTCATACCAGTCGTCTTCTTGCAACAAGGATTTTGGTCAGTTCTCACATTTATCCCGACATCAAAAAATACACGATGGAGACAAGGAGTTGGAGATTTTGAGTTCTGGAAGAACTCCTTCCCACTTCCTGGAACCCACAAATGGAGATAACAACAAACGACAAAAGTCACACAAGTGTTCTGTTTGCAATAAGGATTTTGTTCGTTCATCACACTTGCATCAACATCAAAAAATACACACGGGAGAGAAGCCACACAAGTGTCCTGTGTGTCTTAAGGACTTCAGAGGTTTGGCAACTTTGAACAATCATCAAAGAACACATACCGGAGAAAAGCCCTACAAGTGTTGCTTTTGCAGCAAGGATTTTGGTCAATTGTCACATTTATTCCAACATAAAAAAATACACAGTGGGCAGAAGCCACACAAGTGTTCTTTGTGTCTTAAGGCCTTCGGTCGTTTGGAAACTTTGAAGAATCATCAAAGAACACATACAGGAGAGAAGCCCTACAAGTGCTCTGTGTGTCCCATGGCCTTTTGTCTTTTGCAAAGTTTGAGGAATCATAAAGGAATACATACAGGAGAGAAGCCCTACAAATGCTCTGTGTGTCCCAAGGTCTTTCGTCTTTCGCAAAGTTTGAAGAGTCACGATCAAAGAATGCACAGAATAGAGAAGCCATTCAAGTGTTCTTTATGTAGCAAGGATTTTGGTCAATTGTCACAATTATCAAAACATAAAAAAATACATAGTGAAGAATGGAGGAAAATGATGGACAACAGAATGAAAAAGAGGAAGAGGAGGTCGACAAAGAAGAGGTCAGATTAGTTGGGATGGAGAATGAGTCATCATCAATGCCCAAGACCAAGGACACCACACTAATGCCTTTAAGAAAGTGGCGGGATCGAGCCAATCGGATAAATGCAGGTTTTGTGGAGTAGAAACAGAAAGTACCAGTCACCTCCTTTTGGGATGTAAAAAACTCATGTCAGAACAGCTCTACACAGAAAGACACGACGGCATCTGTAGAGTAATCCGCTGGCACATCTGTAAACATTTTGACATCGCGCTCTCAGAACAATCATGGAAACACAAACCAAATCCTATCCTTGAAAATGAACAGATAGTGCTCACGTGTGACAAGATGGTCCCATCAAGCGTGAATATTGCAAACAAAGCATTGCGTCCGGAAATGGTGCTCAAACACAAAAAGGAAAAAACGGCATTGTGGATCGAGGTTTCAGTTCCCAATGACTTTGGATTAAATGCCACAGAAATCAGGAAAATGACCAAATACCAGGATCTGAAAAATGATGTGTAGAGGACTTGGAAATTGAAGAAAGCTGAAATTGTACCAGTGATAGAGCAGCTACAGGAACGACAAACAAAACCCTTACTGAGTACTTAAAAATTATTCCAGGGAATAACACGACAAACGAGCTACAAAAGGAGGCTTTCACAGGTTCAGTGAAATTTTGAAAAGAGCCCTTGGAACGAAACTTCACAGTTTGGTTTATGAATCATGATCCTTTACCAAAAATACGAGGTGAAGATTTTGAGTTCTCGGAGAACTTACTCCCACCTGAAACCCGCAAATGGAGATAACAACCAACGAGAGAAGCCACACAAATGTTTAGTGTGTCTTTAGTCGTTTGGAAACTTTAAAGAATCATCAAAGAACACATGCAGGAGAAAAGCCGTACAAGCGTTCTTATTGCAGCAAGGATTTTATTTATTTCTCATATTTTTTTTTATCAATATCAACGAATGCACACCGGAGGGAAGCCACCACCTCCAAAGAACACACCCAATGATTAAAAAAAACAAACTATGACGAAGACAAAAATGGAAGAAAACAACACCGGCTGTTTGAGATTAACACAAAGACGTTATACAGAGAACTAGTACGAGGGAAACGGAAGGAGAATGTGTCAATTCCCCCCGGAAAAGATGAAGTAGAAAAATTCTGGAAAGGAATTTATGAACATTGAAAAGAACGCAAGTCGGCTGAATATTGTGAACAATATATGATTAAGCCGAACGTGATGGACGTCTCATCAACAAGACAGCTACGCTCATTGCATGTCAAGCACCATTTGGTTACCCTGACACTGGGGAATCTATACGAGACCACCTGCTGTTAGTTCACCTCCACGTGTCCTTCTCCCCCTCCCCTTGATCTTCACTCTCACCCTCACTTCTACTCTGCTGTTGATGTTTACCCATTTACATTTTGTGCTCGGTCTTGCACGAGCATCGATCATGCATGTAAAAAAGAAAAAAAGGAAAACAGAGGGGTTTCCTTGGGAATCTTGAAACAAACATGCCACACAAAATGGAATTCTACCCACCATTTGTTCAATCCAAAATGGCAAAATCATCTAATCATAAACTTCCACAGGCATTCTCCAGCTTTAAAAGTTGTCTTGTTTACAACAACCCTTTCTTTACAACATACCCTCATTTTTTACAACCAACAGTGAACTACATGTTTTTTTTTTAATGTTTGGGGTCCTTCAACTGCATCCTTCATTAACTTGTTTACATTTTCTGGCAAACCTTAGGTCCTCCTCTTCGTCTTCATCAGGTTCTGCTGGTTGAAACCACATGTAAGATCTACAGTGGACATAGGATGACCCATTACAATTTGATTCAGTATCTCCAATTGTGGAAGGTCTTATTTCCAGCCAAGTCGAGGTAGTCTGCACAACTCGCACATGGATAATGTATTTTTGCTGAAACACAAAACTGCAATCGTTTTGAACTGTGGAAGTTCCTGCTGTGGGACAATGTTTGTGAAACCTGACAACTCAAAGTAATGACCACTGATGCGTTTGATTTCTGCGACACCAAAATGGGATCAACATTTTTGGTGTATGACACTTCTTGGTGAAAGATGGTTGAAAATGTTTTGAAGACATCTTGATTTTTGTTTGTTTCACACTTTTTGATAATGCTGTCCATAAATATTTTACAGCAATTTTCTGCCTCAATTTCCTTTTGCTGAGTCCTCAATAAAGTGCCCATCCATCACAAATGTTGGAAGTTCCACAATTCTCGGTAATGTTTGTTCCATCTTGGAAAAGTTAGGTCCAAGCGAGCAGAGTAACGTCTTTAAGACAGTGATACATCCTTCAATCTGTTTGTTTGTTCTTCCACAGGCCAGATAATCTCTTTGAATGTGGTTGGGAAATCAGTAAATTGCTTATAAGTTAAGGTTATAACTTCAAATAAGATGGCTTTTGTAAGTACTTACCAATACATAATATATCTGTGTTTGTGTGTTTATTTATGTGTGTTTGTATGTATATGTACATGTATGTATGTGTGTGGAGGTATATATGTAAGTATGTTTGTATGTGAGTGTCTGTGTGTGCGTGTTTTGTTATGTCTGGCTTCCTTCGTGGGACTACGGTGCAGTAATTGGTTTTTATTTTGATTTGACCTGGTACAATAAGTGAGATGAGATGTAGCTTTCTTCCATTCCTAATTTTTTATGTTATGGGACACAGTGCAGCTGGGGTTATCTGAAATGGGGATTCTGGTAGTAGTTAGGAGAAGGCAGGATGAGCAAGACCAGATATACGGTTGTGTAAATAGAGAGCCCAACATGATCACCTTTATCAAGATCCAATTATTATTTAATAAGAGGGTAAGGGACCCCACATATTGTATGTGTAAACCCCCCCTTGCGCGTTCGACCGGCTTTGTTCACTTCTTCTACCGGCGACGGCATGCATGTGTTTCTTTGACTGAAAACCCACACATGCATGTTAGACTTTTGCAGTTAGGTATTATGACATTTGTAAACCTCCATTCACGGGGGGTTTCCAGCAAAAACACACATTCAGTCCCTTACGGACAGCCATTTTGCTTTCGTGCGGACAATATTATACGATATACTGTGTTTTTGCAATTAATGTTGTTTGACCGCGTAGTATAGTGGTTAACTCACACACCTGTGAAACAGCAGCTCCTGAGTTAGAATCTCACTGGCATCATTTTTTTTGTTTTATATTCGTTTTGTTCAACACCACGAGTAAGCGAGCTTGACATCTTTTCAAAGCAGGAGAAATATACTTAAGTTCAGCTGTTACACACGAGTTCTCCGTGGTGGATGAGTTTTTTTTTAGAATTTCTGTTTTGCACCATGAGCAAGCGACTTTTTACATTTATATATGTTAAAAGTTGGTACATAAAAAAAATTAAAAAGGCACATAGGAAATATATACTGAAAACCTGTAAATGTTCATTAACCTCCACAGTTTGTCTGTCCTGTGTTTCAGCAACCAAATAGATTTGTTCAGTCTTTGTTGTTACAATACCTCCAATACGTGATTTCATGGGTTACGGCTATTCATTATTTAATACGCCAATGAAAGTGGGTTCTGGGGGAAAACACCTTCTTGACCACTTCCACCAAAATTAACAGTTTTTAAGGTACTTTTACCAATAATTAACTTTTTATGAAGTAAAATTCACAAAATCCAGGAAAACTCAGTTTTAAAAACATTAAACAAATAAACAACATCACAAAATATTTTCCCACTTTCCTAACCTTGGAGATAAAAAGAAAAGAAAAGAATTGTAAAATTTGTTTTTCCCAAAAAGAAAGTTGGAAATAAACTGCGAGATACAAATATATTGTAACGTGGAAGGGGGAGGGGATCTGTAACTCGACTGTGGTAAGTGTAATATGGTCCGTGTGTTTCGAGTAGGTCAGATTCCCATGTATCAGGGACCTGTCAGAGTAAGTTGGCTTGTCACACGTGATGCTGAGGAGGCAGCATATGTAATTTATAGACAGTATAGTCAGGGTAATATTGTATGTGTAAACACTGTTGTTTGCAGGCGGGGCCAGGTGAGGACTTCCAGTAACAAAAAAGGCACGAATGTAAGCACTCCGTGCTTTCCAATGACCGATCATGATCTGTCTGGGCAGTGCTTTTATTTTTTTATTGTAACTGTCCTGCCAGCAGTGCGGACAGATGCCACCTCCCATGAGCAGTAGTCAACCAATCATGGGGCCCACGGCAGTAGAAGGCGGTCCCAGGGTATGGAGGGAAACTAGAAGAACTCATGTGAAGAAGAAGCTCTAGACAAAGGACGAAGCATCACAGGGGCTGGTTTGTTAGCTCCGGTGGATTTTTGGAAAATCCGCCTCAAACATGACAATATATTAATGGAATATCATAAATATAAGTCGAAAAATTACAGGCCCAGACCAGGAATCAAACCCAGGTCCTCTGGCAAACTGTACCAGTGCTCTGCCATCTGAGCTATCTGGGCAATGCAATTCTTTCACATGTACAAGTGCCACTCTTCCCCCCACTGCTGTCAGGGCACTCGCTGCCAACCATAGGAACAGCGAGGGCCTGTTCACGAGAGGGTCTTCCCCCTATGGGGGAACACATCCATGTCCACTATTAAACACCACAGGGGGCGTAGTAATATATTTCGAAATTAACAGGATAGAACCATCATCAAAAATATATGGGGAAAAATGACAGGCCCAGACCAGAAATCAAACCAGGTACTCTGGGCCTAATAAACTATCTCAGTGCTCTGCCACCTGAGCTATCTGGGTGACCCACCAGGTGAGCAACGCAATTCTTCCACATAATCAAGTGCCACTCTCTTCCCCCCTGCTTCCAGGGAACTCGCTGCCAACCATAGGAGCAGCGAGAGCCTGCTCATGAGAGGGTGTTCCCCCCGTGGGAATTCAAAGCAGATGTTGACGGGCTTTGCATTTTCAGATGTTTTCTTGTTCTGTGATTTAATTACTTTAATTGGGGCACCGCGCTCTCAACGCACCATCTGTCAAATGATTAGGTATGGCTGAGCGATATTGTGGGTGGAGCGTTGGCTTTCTCGGGATGAAATAGTAGGACAGAATTTCCTGTCTATGTATTGTACACACTATGCCAGACCAATGAAGGAAAGAACAACCCAGGAAGTTTGAAGGATGTTTACCACACAATGCAGCAAGCATTTATTTACAAGGCAATAATCATCAAGGCACATAATCACAGGAAAGACACAGAAGAGAAGGCTTACCCCAAGCACAGAAGTTCCCTTTAAACAATCTCATCTATCTAGGGACGGACAGGCACACACCACACCAGGAAAATAAAGAGGAAGAAGGAAAAAAAGAGAGAAGGAAGGTCAAGGCATGGTTGCGGCCCCTTGCTTACTCCACACAAGTCGGTGGGCTTGTGTTAGTCTCAAGGGAAGAGAATAATGCATGTATCGGTGCAGTGTAGGGAGAGGTGTAGCATATGCAACAGAGTCTCTCCAGGAAAACTTTTCAGTGCGGATGAGTGCTTCACCCAGACGGGTCAAGAAGCAAATCGCTGATTGCTCTTGTCGACTCTTTTGGACGTATATATGCTCATACTTACCACATTGATGTGTTGAATGCTCCACCCCAGCATCCATTTCCATAACCACAACACCATGTTAAATGTTGTGTTCCAAACAGATTGGCCATTTCATGCACAAATGCAAAGAATGCTTGTTGCTGCTGTCGGGCATTTGCATGTTGGTGGAGCAGAAGGTCCATTGCATCGCTCAACAACTGGAAATGCTGTGAATAAGGCTTTGGTATGGCCTTGGAAAGCAAAATCTGGCACATATAACAGCAAAAGTATCAAAATTCTGTCGCTTTTCAGGTCTTCCTTTCGAGTGTACTACGTGGCATTCTTGTGATGTTGGATGGTACTTTGAGACTGAGTAACCCTGTGTCAAAAGACGCTTCTTTTACAGTTGCCATTTTTGGGAAGCTACTATCAAACCACAACATGAAGCAATGGCGTACCGCTCCAAGGTAGACAGCATGCATTGGATCTGGTGGCAATGATCGGATGATGTTGAAAGGAGAATTCAGTTGTCTGAATTTGCTTGCTGCTTTCACACCCCGCCCGTTATTCTTTCCAGAGAGCATGCCGACATAGTTATCTCCATCGGCATGAATTCTCAGTTTAGGTTCCCTGGAACCAAGGGGATATGTCCAAGTTTTCTGTGCCATGACACCAGGATGCTCACAGTATCCACACCCAAACTTGCCATTGTGCATCTTGAATTCCTGTAGCAAGGCATGTGCAGGACTGTCACAATTCCCCAAATCAGTGAGATGCACAGATGGATGTCTTCCCCATTTTGCATGACAACAGTCATCCCCTCGGTTTGCAGCTTCTTCATTTCCTGCACCAACGGCTCCAAATAGGAGCAAGGCTTGAGTTTTTCCCCATACCACAAGGTGTGCAACGTGGAATATTTAGCCTGTTTAGTGCAAGGGAGTTCATTAACAAGAATAAGTTAAAAAAAAAAAGACATAAAATGTCATAGCCCCGATCGTTTTAGCAAATTTGCTGTTCGGGTTAGCATTTCCTAGCATAGTGTCAGAATGTAAGGAACAAGCTTGGTGGATAAATCTGGCTGCATCGGATGTTCATGTAGAAAATGATGCATCTAAAAAGAGAGTCACCACTACAAGGCCCTCGTCCATCGACCCCTTCTGCTGCGCACGAACGATGACGCCGGCTGGAAACTTGTCTTTGCGTTGTGTCTTCCTCTTGAACACGACATTCGAGGGAAACTTGCCACGCAAGCATATTTGAGGTGGGTGCTCCGTTATTGGACTCTTGCCATTGTGAATAATTCTTCTTTTGTGTTTAATGGCGTTTTTAGAGCCGCAAGGCTTTATGTATGCCACACACCAAAACTCGGGCGTCTCCATTTTGAAAAAATCTATTTAGTTTCTGCAAACTGCTAATAAAACGCTGCGTAAATTCTTAACTAGAACCGGTTTTCAAAATTTAAATGGCGGAATTGAGCTTAACAGCAGTTCCGACTGATAAAAAAGTGTTCATTTGGAATATAATTGAAATTCAGCATTGATCGTTTTTAAGACTGATTTTTTTTTTTTTATTCTTCTCATATACCCGTGTATTAACCGCACCTCCAACTTTTACCTCTTTTTGACGATAAAAAAGTGCGGTTTATCCACCGGAAAATACGGTAATTGTAAGTATAGACAGAACATATCAACTCGAAAGTGTGAAAAATTTCCCTTGGACTATACTTAATTTTTTTTCATTTTGCTTCTTCACTTAATTGTATGATTTAATGTCTCCTTCCATGCTTTCAGGATGCTTACAGCAATGTTATGAACAATAATCCCAGCAAATTTGTTGGCGATTTACCGCTGGCAAAGTTTGGTCGAGACTTCCTCGGCAGCCACACAACCACTGGTTGGCGTAGCAGCCATCATCATTTGTAGGGCAAGACTCCCAAGCCAGCTCTGCCATTTGACACATTTGCCAGTGTTCGACGTGAGTATATTGTTACGAATTTGGAATTCGATGGCAAACAATATTCAGGTTCCTTTAGTCAGCTATGTCGATAAGTGCTTGTTCCCTAGATAGCTCACCTTCCATTGTTTAAATGTTCAGAAATCGATTAGATGCGCTGCGGATCGATTTAATAGTTAGGGAACAAACAATGGAGACGTCCCTCCCCCTCTTCTGCGAAGAGCAAGAAGAACCCTGCCATCCCGTGGCTCATGATGTCAACAACTCCCTCCCACCCGTGGCTGAGCGGGGGATGGAGCACGAGGGCATGAGTCATGAGTCACGCTGGGAGCGGGGGAAGGGCGGGAGAAGGATAAGAGGAGATTTTTTCTTTGTTCGGGTTGGGGAGTTGAGTAGTAAGCTTTTTGCTTCGGCAGAGAGAAGTCGTTCAGCACACCATCGGGTCCTGCTTGGCTTGCATTAGGGTTGAGTCCTTCGGAAGCTTTTTGCTTCGGCTGGCTCAGTGAGCTTCGGCTGAGGCCTGGCTCGGGAGGAGGCTTTTTGGAGGCTTTTTGCTTTGATGGTTCCGTGAGCTTCGGCTTCTGCTTGGCTCGGGAGAGCTTTTTGCTTCAAGCTGCTTTGTTTGGAAGAAAGTTAAGCCAGTCGCTCGGCTCGAGCTGCGAGTGGTGGCTTCTTCTTCTTGGTTCGTGGAGCTCTTTGTTCTCTATTTTGGTTCCTGGCTTGATGCGACTCATCGACCTCTTCATGGAGGTGGTTCCTCGGGAAAGCGACGCATCGACGGGAAGGATCGGCGCCTCGTCTCACCAGTACGTGTTGAGAAGCACGGGAGGATTCGCGAGAGCTCGGGAAGGATCACAGCTCACGGCGATTGGATCCAGCTCGCTCTCGCTGGAGCCCGGGTCCGAACAACTTGAAGACCACACGAGGTGGAGAGGTTCGAGATAGGTTCTGGGTTTCAGCTCACCTGTCTTCCGAGCTGGAGCTCGTTATTAAAGGCCTCTGCCACCATTTCTTGGGTGTGTGTGTGCGTATGTGTGTCCGTGGGCCCGTCTAATAAGTAGGAAATTGTTAAGTGCTTTGTGTGCTGTAAATGTTTGTATTACATTTCGTAAAGACGGTCGTAGTTCTTTTGTCGTGCTTTTGTTGCTTGTATAATTGCATACGTGTTTTGCCTTGTTTAATCGCACTAGTGCAGGCCCGTAGGGGCGGGCCTGTAGGTGCGTGCCAGTATGTGCAGCTTCGTGCCTGCAGTATCAGGTCCCCAGCATCAATTGTGATGTCATATCAAACGAAGAAGAAGAATTGTGACGCCCCTCTCTCTCACCCCACTCTCTCCCTCCTCCTCTGTCCCCCCTCCTCTCTCACCCCACCTCTCTTGCCCCCCTCTCTCCCTCCCCTCTCTTGCCCCCCTCTCCCCCTCCTCTCCCCCTCCTATGTCCCCCCTCCTCTCTCCTTCCCCTCTCTTGCCCCCTCTCACCCCCTCCTCTCTCCCTTCTCTTGCCCCCCTCTCACCCCTCTCGCCCTTCTCTCTCCCCCTCTCCTCTGTTCCACCTCCTCTCTCCCTCCCCTCTTGCCCCCCCCTCTCGCCCTTCTCTCTCCCCCTCCTCTCTCCCTCCCCTCTCTTGCCACCCCCCTCACCCCTCTCTCGCCCCTCTCTTGCCCCCCTCTCACCACCTCTCTCGCCCTTCTCTCTCCCCCCTCCTCTCTCCCTTCTCTTTCCCCCCTCTCACCCCTCTCTCGCCATTCTCTCTCCCCCTCCTCTCTCCCCTCTCTTGCCCCCCTTTCACCCCCCTCTCTCGCCCTTCTCTCTCCCCCTCCTCTCTCCCTTCTCTCTCCCCCTCCTCTTTCCCTTCTCTCTCCCCCTCCTCTCTCCCTCCCCTCTCTTGCCACCCCCTCTCACCTCCTCTCTCGCCCTTCTCTCTCGCCCCCTCTATCCCCCTCCTCTCTCCCCCCTCTCTCTGTAAATGTATTCACAAATGTCTACCAAGCACAACGATTAATTCCAACCTTGGGAAAAAGCAGCTTTCAATCCCTTGGGAAACAGCTGTTTCCCTCGGGAAAATTCAAACCTTGGGATTAATTAATAATTTGAATAATAATCAAACCTTGGGAGGTTGGCACATACCCAGGTCCCCAGTGTCGATTGTGACGGCATACCAAACGAAGAAGAATTGTGGGGTCAATCCTTCCCCCCAAAAATCAATTAATTAATTAAATAAACATTAATTGTGACGTCATTCGTGATGTCATAGCACCGTGTCCTGTCATTGGTTCACAGATACATGGCCGTAACTTGGGAACCGCTCGTCCGATCGATATCAAACCTCGAAAAGGCACATCCGCGGGTCCCCGGCAGTATTCCTGGCAAGTTTCAATCCAATCGGACCGGAGGTCTTCGAGAAACGGCGGTCGCAGACAGACAGACAAACGGACAGACAAACAGACAGACACACACACAGAGATTGCTGGAATTATAGATAGATATGTGCTTTATTATAATAAATGTCCTTGTGTGAATGTAAACCTGTTCGTTGCGTCCATTCCTCCATTGAAATGCCCCATCTTGTATTGCAGAATATTAGTTGGTTTTTAAATAACCGGTAAAGTAATCGGGTCCGGCGAGGTCTGGCGATAATACCCGCTCGGTTATCCCAGAACGGAAGGGACCGCTTAAGCGGTTCGTGTCCAAGCAGGCCTTCGCCGAGGTACGGTCCCTCGGTAGGTTACCCGCGTGGGTACTTAGGTATATCGATATTCGGCGATTGACCCTATTTCGCGCGGGTAGAATACGGACTGGGCCGTGGTGGGATTAAAAACCCACCCGTGACTGGTTTCTGGCGTTGTTCCAGAAAGTCAAGACTGGATTGTCCGTTCGGTGGGCGAAGCGACCGCTATTGGTTAGACGCGGTCATTTCGAACGCCGACGGGCGGGAATCTACAACAATATTATTATTACGAATTTGAAATTTACATTTATTCTGTATTATTGTGTTTCTCCGTTTCCCACCCCACGAATTGCAAATTAGAGGCATCACTTTAAGTGCTTGCAGTCTGTTCAATGTTCGTCATTTCAAATGTGCTTGTGGATATATATATATATATATATATATATATATATATATATATATATATATATATATATATATATATATATATATATATATATAATTGTGGATTTCAGAATCGGATCTGACTAATGCACACAACATCCAGGTCCACAGATAGTTATTTCCACAAATGCATGTTCAGAATGGACCCATCCCCTTGTCTGGTGGGATTCTAACTCTGATGCGTTGGAGAAGGGTTGAGAACAGGTTCCCTTTCTTTCTTTTGGGATAGCCTTTTCCTATTTACGACACGTTCATGACGTATGACGGTACATCAGTTTTCATTTCTGCATGAGCGATATTCACCGTTCGTGCAGGTGAGAGATAGCCGTTAGCCCAACGGATACTCGTCTATTCCCTTTCCATCAAGACACATTGGCTTGGACATACACGATTTATTTACACATTTTATTGTGGTTATCATTTTCACATTGGACTTATAGGACATATGAGTCATTAAACACACCGCAAGCTTTTCCTGAACAGTTCATTCTGACGGTCAAACATGGCTGTGGTCTTGGATCATTTACCTCAGGACCCACATTTTCCCATTGACGTTCGACAGCCATTTTCTTTCATCGACGTTCGACACTCATCTTTTTCCATTGGTGATCGACACCCCATTCAGCAGCTCTATGGACGCTAACTGGCTCTTCTTCGTATCGGGCTGAACAAAGAGGTGATAATTGTCCGTTGACATTTTGTGAGCACTTCACCTTTTTGGTCAGTTGTTCCGGCAAATGTCTGCTTTCTGACGTTCGTCCAACTCCCCGAACATTGCGTTGTAAGCCAGGCCTGTGTTAATTGGAAGTTACATTTTCTCCGATGGTCAGAAGAGAATGACCGCGAGAATGGACGGTTGGAGGTCTCGTGCAGCGATGCACAAATAGGCAAACTGGATTTGGCTGAAGTTGTGTTTGAGGCCCTGCCTACACTGGTCACCTATAAAAGGACAGCATGGCTGCCATATTGATGGTTGGTGAGAGATCCTGATCGGAGTTGGGGAGAGATCCTGCTGACGGTTGGTGACAGCTCCTGACGGTTGGGGACAGTAGCAATGGCGTTTGGTGACAGTTGGACTGTTCCTACTGGTTCTGCTTGGTACCTGGCTCTTGGCGTACTTGGTTCTTGGCGTACCTGGCTCTTGGCATACCTGTTTCCTGGTGGTGACGACATGACGTCGTTTGGTGTTCGAGCCTGTTAGCGGGTGGGTGCATGGCAAGGCAGGGCGCTGGCAGCGGAAACGAACTGGACTGTGGAGAGCTCATTTGGAGAGGTAGACTAAGGCATACTCACACATTTTGGGTTATTTTAGTAGACGCACGACGACTTCTGCCTCGGTAAGCCGAGACCGGATTTCTTTTTCCCGCCTGAATCATCTGATGGGTACCCTTGTCTCCTGTTTAATTGTTAAGTAAGTCATAGTGATAAGCATCTGCTCTTTGTCTATTTTTCTCCAAATGCTTGTTGAATCCTTTATTTGTTTGAGATTATTTTGTTGATTGAACATTTGATTGATTTGAATTCATCCATTTAATCGACAAGGAAATAAAAAGTCCTTCAGTTTATTTATTTTTCTTAATAAATTCCTTGTTGACGTTTCAACCTGTCCGTGATTGCTATTTCCTTTCATTGATACAGCATTGTTCGAACCCAAATAGACTGGGAGGTAATTCCCAAATGAATTAACCTGTCATAGTTGGCATGCACCAGCAGTAAACGCTCGGCCGCATTACTTAAGATCTAATCAATTACTTAAGATAAGATTGGTGCATCGCCGAGGGTGTGTTCCCCAGTCAGGAGGCCATGTGACCTCTAGTTAAATGGCAAATTAGATGGTGGACACTGGAACTCATAGTTAAGTGATTAGCGTTTGTGGTTGTTGAGCAATCCACCGCACCACAAAATTAATTGTGAGCGGTGGCCCCAGGACCGTTTCTTCCGAGGAGAAATGAGAATTAACCCCCTTATAATACACTCGGTACCTGTGGCCGTAACAACATATTGAAACATGTGGAGTGTGACGAGCACTCCCCCAATCTCCATTCGACATCGTCCCACACCAAAGCATCACCTCCAATCCGGAAGACTCGGCCCGGCGACTCTATCAAACTGACACAGATTAGATGGTTAACATCAGTTAAACATCAAAAGGAGCTGCCTATCCAGATATTGGCCTTGTTTGCCCTCATCAGGATGGTATACCGATCAATTCAGAACCAATGATGATCACATTCGTCGTTTCAACATCAGACGCACTCCCTGACGTATGGTGAGCATCACCGTGGATTTTGTCTCACACGGGAAAATCGCATAATCCGTAAAGAACAACCATCTGTCTGCCACCCAGACGATTGTTCCTGCTATTGCAAACCATTCAACCAGAAGGCACATGATGCAATTGGCGGGTAAATTGAAACATGTGGAGTGTGACGAGCACTCCCCCAATCTCCATTCGACATAATCCCACACCAAAGCATCACCTCCAATCTGGAGGACTCGGCCTAGCGATATATATATATATATATATATATATATATATATATATATATATATATATATATATATATATATATATATATATATATATATATATATATATATATTTGCGGCAACAGGTACCGAGACACCAGCTTGTCACTCAGGCGGATTAATCCCTGGTTGTCCTCGGTAGAGCCGAACCTGGGGCCACCGCTCACAATTAACGTTGTGGTCTGGTGGGTTGTTTTAGAACCACGAACGCCACCCAGTTAACCACGAGTTCCAGTGTCCACCGTCTAATTATTCTGTTTAACTAGAGGTCATGTGGTTACCTGCGCAGGGAGCGTGCCCTCGGCAAAGCACCAATGTTATCCTGATTAGATTTTAATTAGGGCGGCCGAGCGTTTTAACCGCTGGTGCGTGCTGACGATTTTTGGTCAAATCTGTGGTAATTACCTCCCAGTCTATCTCAGTTCGAACAATGCCAGACCAATGGAAGGAAAGGACAAACACGGACAGGTTGGAAATCGACAAATAATTTATTAATAAAAAATAAATAAATGTAAAGACCTTTTTATTGTCTGAGGTTAATAAATGAATTAATTTCAAAGCAAAATCAATCAAAATGCCAGGGAAAGAGATAAAGTGCAGATGCTTATCGGGAGTTGACTTACTTACAGCTAAACACAAACATGGGTACCCAACAGATCATTCAGGGGGAGGGAAAAGAATCGTCTCGCTCACCAGAAAGTAGTCGTCCGTGAAGTGAAAACGTCCTGAAATGTGTGCGTGCGTGTCACGTCCGTCGCCAGCACCCATCTTTGCCGTGCGCCCTCTCGCGGGGCAGCCTTGAACGCCAGTCGAAGTCTGGAGGGCACCGAGATCGTCCGTCGTGGGTTTAGACACTGGTGTTGTTGGTGACCGACCCGTACCTCACTTGTTGGCGGCGCTGCTCACACCCACACGCACACCACACGCTCACTTGCCCAAGCACTGGGAAGGACAAATTGTCTCGTTGTCGGCGCTGGTCAGACACCCGATTCTTGCTCCCTTCTCAAGCTTACTTCTCGTTCTCTTCTCCCTCCTTGGCTTTCTTTCGCTCCACTTTCTTTCTTTCTCGGTTTCCTCTCTCCCGCTTTTCTCCTCTTTCGCTTTTTTCCTCACAGAACGTACTCCCATTCGTTTTATATCTCCGGGCCGTCTCCGCGGGAGCAGTCCGTCCCAAGCTCACCCCACCCCACTTGCGCACCGTTACCATGACGACCCGTGCGCTCTCAAAAAAGGCGGGCGTCTGAGCTCGTGAAATATTGTTGCTGAGGAAGAATGGGGGCGGGCTTCAGAGCTCGTGAAAGAAATGTGTGTAAACGTGTCTGTCGTAAAGAAAAAAGCTTCCCATAAGAGAGAGGGGATCTATCCTTTACCCTTCTCAACGCATCACATTTAACATCCCATTAGACATGGGGATGGGGCTAATCTGAACATGTATTTAAGGAAATAACTGTCTGAGGACCTGGATGTGTGGATGTATTCATCAGACCGGATTCTAAAATCCGTAACAATATATATATATATATATATATATATATATATATATATATATATATATATATATATATATATATATATATATATATATATATATATATATATCTTCTTCTTTCGGCTGCTCCCGTTCAGGGTCGCCACAGCAGATCATCCGTTATGATCCGCATAGTGATTTGGCACATGTTTTACGTCGGATGCCCTTCCTGACGCAACCCTGGTCGCCTCTTAAAACACAGGGATATGGTACACCTATTTTAACCGGGGTATACACCGGCCCAGTACACTGGTACTCATTTCGCCGACCTCGGAAAGATGACAGGCTGAGTCAACCCCCTGGTGTATTAATTCAGTGGCCCAACGGGGCTTGAACTCAGGACCTTTTGGATCCCAAGCCGCTGCCCTAACCACTGCGCCAACACCAGGCTTTTATATATATATATATATATACAAATTCCGAAACCCACCAAAGAATCCTAGAATCGGACCTGGTAAATGTCCGGTATACCTACGTCTACCTTGGAAAGGCAAAGTGTCTCAATAGTTTGAAAACCAGATCAAACAGCTAGTGTCCCATTCTCACTCTGCTGTTCAACCACAAGTGATTTTCACCACCCGCCGGTTGCTTCTGTCAGTCCAAAAAGATGTTTTGCCCGCCTCTCATATAAATAAGATTATTTACGAATTTCAGTGCCAGTGTGATGCTCGGTACGTGGGCCGCACATCCTTGAGATTGAAGGATCACATTGAGCAACACGTCCCTTTGGGAATCAGATGGGGTCAGTCATCCGAACAGAGACAACCAACTTAAGCTTGTAAGAATGTACATAGCATGACGACTATCCCCTGGGCCTCCGCAATTGGTCACCATTGACTGAATAATCCTGTGTGCAGATCAATATCATATTGGCTGGTTTAAAATCCTGAGTAGAGGACTCAGGTAAGCTCACCTTCGTGCAATGAAACGTCCATCAGGTCAACCAATGCAATATTTGCAGACAGAATTTGTCCGAACTTTATGTCTATTTTGACTATGATGACTTAACTATGTGACAACTGTACCACAGTAAACATTGAGTCATCATGAAAACCACCCCCCCCCCTTCTCCCTCTCCTCAACTAGCCCTCAGCTAATTAGCATTACGTTTCCGCCGGTACTTTGGTGATTCATCTCCGTCTCATCATTATTACCTCCACCACTGAAGGTGAAGGAGGTTATGTTTTCACCCCTTTCTGTCTGTCTGTTAATTGCCGGAATCCTTCGGATTTCGGCAATTATTTTGGTCGGTTGTGTGTGTCATGATGTGTGTCTGTCTGTCTGTCTGTTTGTTTACCCTGTAACAGCTACACCGTTTCAGCGATCATGACTAAACTGGGTTACAGACATTGGCCATGGTCCAACTCAGACACTTGTCGTTTTTGGTGAATCTAGGTCAAAGGTCAAGGTCAAGGTCACCGAAAAACTGAAATTCTTATTTTTGCGATTATGTCCGCTAAAATAGTCGTATTGACTTCAAACCAAATCCAAAATGTGCATCTTCCAATTCTGCATCCAACCATATGTCTCATTTGGGGTGTCACACCAACACCCTACTTGGTGGTCGGGGGTCGAATGTCAGGGGGGTCGGGTCAAAACTTTCAAATTGCGATAAAAACGTCATTTCGATCCCGATTGACTTCCAATTTGGCACGTGGTATCTTGGTACGAGTGTCCTATTATATGCCAAAAATGATGAAATTTGGTCCAGCCACTTCCGGTTACCATGGCAACAAAGTTCAAGTGTTGTAAATTTGTTGTTATTGGTTTCATTCCAGGGAGGTTTGATCTCGCGCATGGATAGCTTGTCACTATTTGAAGTCACAAGGTCAAGGCAAATCTGGTGACCTTGAAAAATCAAACTCCAGGTTTTTGTTTTTTTCAGAGATCATGGAGGTATGACAAAGTTACTCCGGCAATTCCTTGCTCAACGAGCAATTTCATTTGTTTGTTTGTTTGTGAGCAGGATATCTCAAAAAGTTGTAAACGGATTCGGAAGAAATTTTGTGGACATGTTCGGAGTTTGACAAGGAAGGAATTGATCCGATTTCGGTGAAGATCCGAATCCGGATCTGGATACGAGAATTATTTAGTGTTTATAGTGATTCTTCACCAATGAGAGATCGGGACAAAAACGACATAATACTGTCTATACCATGATATTTCAAACATGTATTGGGTCCAACATGTTGTCATGGATCAGACATTACGTGCTGGAGGTATGCGCTCCACCGAGTGCCCTTCTTGGGGGGGGGAGGGGAGAGAGAGAGAGAGAGAGAGAGAGAGAGAGAGAGAGAGAGAGAGAGAGAGAGAGAGAGAGAGAGAGAGAGAGAGAGAGAGAAAAAAAAAAAAAAAAAAAAAAACTGCACACCAAAGATCAATGGAGCATCTGCAGGATTGACCTTTTCATCATATTTTATTGAAGATGATTGTCCCGTTTTTGATGTTCAAGGTCCAAACACGAGCCCGTGGGTTCTCGTTCTCCATTGGGGTTCGATCAAGAATTCTTCTTCGTTTTTAGTTTTTAAACAAAACCTGAATGTGTTTAACGACGTCGTCGATCTGTGGCGAATCTGCGGATTGGAATTGATGAGATTGCTGAGAACCTCCTCAGAGATCTCATTGAGTGAGTGCACCTCCTCACTCGGATACTGTTGTTCGACTGCACGACGCTGTACTCTACTGTACCGCACTGTACTGTACTCTACTGTACTATACTATTCACGATGGAACAAGATGTGTCCAGTGAAGAGCACAGAGCGAACCCCGATGGAGGAAACTTGCTCGGTCCGGGAGGTTCTCCCTCAGACCGCGGACCCACACTCGCTCGACACGAGAAGAACGTGTTGGGACCCGGTACGTGGTGTTCGCTCAACATGGACAAGTTCTTGTTCCATCTCGGGATACGTGCTGCTCTGGTTCCCGTGCGGGGTCCGTGCGGTGTTCTCTATTTAAATGAATAATATAATTTATATGGGGAATCCCACGATGTCCGGGTCGACGTCCTGAGCCGGTGAAGCGATTCCGTTCGTTGTAATCGGAGCTCGGACGGTGATTTGGATTCCTGAGAGCAGATTCGTTAAACATTAAATACTACTCCCTCTTTTATCTAATCTTTGTTATTATCACCTCGACACCTTCGGAATCCTTCTGTGCTGAGAGAGGTTTTTATGTTGATTTACAAACTCTACAAGAATTGTGATTAAAAAGGCTGAAAATTTAGGGGAGGAGGGTGGGGGGGGTTGGGTTTGGGGTTGAGGAGGAGGGTAGGGGGGGAGGAGGGTATGGGAGGAGGGTGGGGGTTGGGTTTGGGGTTGAGGAGGAGGGAATTAGTACATACTAACCAAGAGAGATTGTTGGGTTTGGGGTTTGAGGGGAGGAATTAGTAAATATTAACCAAGAGAGATTGTAGGGTTTGGGGTTGAGGGGAGGAATTAGTAAATATTAACCAAGAGAGGTTGTAGGGTTTTGGGGTTGAGGTTGAAGGAATTAGTAAATATTAACCAAGAGAGATTGTAGGGTTTGGGGTTGAGGGGGAGGGAATTAGTAAATATTAACCAAGAGAGATTGTTGGGTTTGGGATTGAGGGGGAGGGAATTAGTAAATATTAACCAAGAGAGATTGTAGGGTTTGGGGTTGAGGGGGAGGGAATTAGTAAATATTAACCAAGAGAGATTGTAGGGTTTGGGGTTGAGGGGGAGGGAATTAGTAAATATTAACAAAGAGAGATTGTTGGGTTTGGGGTTGAGGGGGAGGGAATTAGTAAATATTAACCAAGAGAGATTGTTGGGTTTGGGGTTGAGGGGGAGGGAATTAGTAAATATTAACCAAGAGAGATTGTAGGGTTTGGGGTTGAGGGGGAGGGAATTAGTAAATATTAACCAAGAGAGATTGTAGGGTTTGGGGTTGAGGGGGAGGGAATTAGTAAATATTAACCAAGAGAGATTGTTGGGTTTGGGATTGAGGGGGAGGGAATTAGTAAATATTAACCAAGAGAGATTGTTGGGTTTGGGGTTGAGGGGGAGGGAATTAGTAAATATTAACCAAGAGAGATTGTCGGATTTGGTGTTGGGGTGAAGGGAATTAGTAAATATTAACAAAGAGAGATTGTAGGGTTTGGGGTTGAGGGGGAGGGAATTAGTAAATATTAACCAAGAGAGATTGTAGGGTTTGGGGTTGAGGTGAAGGGAATTAGTAAATATTAACCAATAGAGATTGTTGGGTTTGGGGTTGAGGGGGAGGGAATTAGTAAATATTAACCAAGAGAGATTGTAGGGTTTGGGGTTGAGGGGGAGGGAATTAGTAAATATTAACCAAGAGAGATTGTAGGGTTTGGGGTTGAAGGGGAGGGAATTAGTAAATATTAACCAAGAGAGATTGTAGGGTTTGGGGTTGAGGGGGAGGGAATTAGTAAATATTAACCAAGAGAGATTGTCGGGTTTGGAGTTGAGGGGGAGGGAATTAGTAAATATTAACCGAGAGAGATTGTTGGGTTTTGGGTTGAGGGGGAGGGAATTAGTAAGTATTAACCAAGAGAGATTGTCGGGTTTGAGGTTGAGGGGGAGGGAATTAGTAAATATTAACCGAGAGAGATTGTTGGGTTTGGGGTTGAGGGGAGGGAATTAGTAAATATTAACCAAGAGAGATTGTTGGGTTTGGGATTGAGGGGGAGGGAATTAGTAAATATTAACCGAGAGAGATTGTCGGGTTTGGGGTTGAGGGGGAGGGAATTAGTAAGTATTAACCAAGAGAGATTGTCGGGTTTGGGGTTGAGGGGGAGGGAATTAGTAAATATTAACCGAGAGAGATTGTTGGGTTTGGGGTTGAGGGGGAGGGAATTAGTAAATATTAACCGAGAGAGATTGTCGGGTTTGGGGTTGAGGGGGAGGGAATTAGTAAATATTAACCAAGAGAGATTGTTGGGTTTGGGATTGAGGGGGAGGGTATTAGTAAATATTAACCAAGAGAGATTGTTGGGTTTGGGGTTGAGGGGAAAGGAATTAGTAAATATTAACCAAGAGAGATTGTAGGATTTGGTGTTGAGGTGAAGGGAATTAGTAAATATCAACAAAGAGAGATTGTCAGGTTGAGGGGGAGGGAATTAGTAAATATTAACCAAGAGAGATTGTCGGGTTTGGGGTTGAGGGGGAGGGAATTAGTAAATATTAACAAAGAGAGATTGTTGGGTTTGGGGTTGAGGTGAAGGGAATTAATAAATATTAACAAAGAGAGATTGTTGGGTTTGGGGTTGAGGGGGAGGGAATTAGTAAATATTAACCAAGAGAGATTGTAGGGTTTGGGGTTGAGGTGAAAGGAATTAATAAATATTAACCAAGAGAGATTGTCGGGTTTGGGGTTGAGGGGGAGGGAATTAGTAAGTATTAACCAAGAGAGATTGTAGGGTTTGGGGTTGAGGTGAAGGGAATTAGTAAATATTAACCAAGAGAGATTGTCAGGTTTGGGGTTGAAGGGGGAAGAGAATTAGTAAATATTAACCAAGAGAGATTGTTGGGTTTGGGGTTGAGGTGAAAGGAATTAATAAATATTAACCAAGAGAGATTGTTGGGTTTGGGGTTGAGGGGGAGGGAATTAGTAAGTATTAACCAAGAGAGATTGTCGGGTTTGGGGTTGAGGGGGAGGGAATTAGTAAATATTAACCAAGAGAGATTGTCGGGTTTGTGGTTGAGGGGGAGAGAGTTAGTAAATATTAACCAAGAGAGATTGTTGGGTTTGGGATTGAGGGGGAGGGAATTCGTAAATATTAACCAAGAGAGATTGTAGGGTTTGGGGTTGAGGGGGAGGGAATTAGTAAATATTAACCAAGAGAGATTGTTGGGTTTGGGGTTTAGGGAGAGAGAGTTAGTAAATATTAACCAAGAGAGATTGTCGGATTTGGAGTTGAGGGGGAAGGAATTAGTAAATATTAACCAAGAGAGATTGTTGCGTTTGGGGTTGAGGGGGAGGGAATTAGTAAGTATTAACCAAGAGAGATTGTCGGGTTTGGGGTTGAGGGGGAGGGAATTAG
>NC_140977.1:11889576-11904576 GCF_056783735.1 Eptatretus burgeri | reverse complement strand
TCACACTTCTCCTACAGTTCTGGGAAAATTACAACCATACTTGCTACAGAAGATCAGCATGACCCCATTTAATGTATAGGGGTGGTTTTATCTTTGCCGGTGGTCTTTAGGGTTGAGGGGGGTGCAAATTCTCTATGTAAATGTGTATCGTGTAGTGCCGCCTACAGGTGGGGGAGGATATTACAAGTCTCCACCATTTACAGTACAGTATTCCTGTCCCCACATTTTCAAGTACAGTGAGGTGTTTGGAATTATAAGCAGGAGGTATGTTTTTGCTTCATGCACTTAACCCATCTCTTATCTTCCCCCATCCAAAACTATGATCTTTTCTACCCCCATTAATCCACCCCAAACTCACCTCCTTCAAATTCCCTGCTTTCCTTCCTGAAAGTCCCTGTCGTGTGAGAACCTGAAAGTCCTTGTTGTGTCCATCTTATTTACCCGGTGTACCCTGCCCCCATCCCTCTCCCTTCCACAGATGTCCTCATGTCTCTGTTCCCCACTATTTCTTCCTTCCCTCTCCTACCCCCCTTGTTGTGCGTTCTGTGTGTTAGCTCTCATGTGAGCCTCGACAGTGCATACAAAAAAAAAAACAATCCGGGTTTTTAATTTTGCTGATAGAGGTGTCAGTTGCTAAAACACTGCCCAAATAAAGGTAAGCGTCAGCAGAACATGTTGCATGCTTGGAACAAGATCGCCCGTAGGGTGGGTACTCAGCTAATCTACAATAACTAGTGTGTGGGCCGTACGTGCAAAAAAAAATAATCAAAAAACTTTCAAACCGCGTGCCAGAAACAACAACCACACAGGCCGTTCCTTCGCTCTCGCATGGCCGTATGTGCGTGGCCGTATGTGCGTGGTCATGCAAAAAAAAAAAGAAAACTTTCAAACCGTGTGCCAGAAACAACAACCACACAGGCCGTTCCTCTGCTCTCGCGTGGCCATACGTGCAAAAAAAAAAAATAATAAAAAACTTTAAAACCGCGTGCCAGAAACAACAACTACAGAGGCCGTTCCTTTGCTCTTGCAAGGATAGCCTTGCCAACCCCAACTTGGCAGGATAGCCGAATGCGTGGCCGTGCATGCAAAAAAATAAAAATGAAAAACCTTCAAACCGCCTGCCAGAAACAACAACCACACAGGCCATTCCTTCTCTCTTCGTGCCCGTACGTGCGTGGCCGTATGTGCAAAAAAAAACAAAACAAATTCAACCCGCGTGCCAGAAACAACAACCACACAAGCTGTTCCTTCGCTCTCGTGTGCCCGTACGTGCGTGGCTGTACGTGCAAAAAAAACAACAACTTTCAAACACCTACACAGGCTGTTCCTTCACTCTCGTAGACGACGACTGGATTGGGGCATTGTGTTTATAAATGCGCATAAAAAATAGAGAAATTATTAGAATACAGCAAGTCATCACTATCCGGAAGTCCGTACGTTGTAACCCGTAATGGGGTCTCTTCCCCAACGGCCATGCCTACGCAGCGTGTCCTGTCATCGGTAACTAAATGGCACCCTTTCCCCATCGGCCACGCCTTCGCAGCAACGTGTCCTGTCATTGGTTTGGTAAATAAATGGCCATAACTTGGGAACCACTTGTCCGATTAATATCAAACCTTGAAAAGGCACATACTCAGGTCCCCAGCAATATACCTGGCAAGTTTCAATTAGATCGGACCAGTGGTTGTCGAGAAACAGCGGTCACAGACACAGACACACACACAGACACACACACAGATTGCTGGAATTATAGATAGATTAATGTTAGTGTGTGTCCGTCCATCAGTCCATCCCTCCGTCTCCTCCATAATTACAAAACCATGAAACCCAGCAGCCCCAAACTTTGCATGCATACAAAGGGAACCCCAAGGTGGTGCGTGAATGAAAATTAGTTGTTTGGGTTAATTTAAACACCCCTTTTGAAGATAATTTAGGGGGTGCTCCTCACGAAAAAGCAAAATAAGCCTTACCAAGATGGCGGCATGCCATCTTGGTCAGTCCTCTGTCAGCTCAATGGAGTCTTAAATTGCTAATTTTTTTGGCCTTCTCAATAATGCCTTGACTTGGAGCCGGCTGCAACGGTTTCTTAATGACAGTTTTTTTTTCTTCTCACTTTCTTCACTCATATCATTGATTGCCTGATCAGCATACCGACAAATTGCGGGATAAATTGCAATGCAAAAAAAACGTTTGGAGATGCCAGCATTTGTGGCTTTATTTCATTTCCTTACATGCCATAAGCACTAAAATCTCTTAATCTGAGCTGAATTTCAAAATTTCAACTTCTTTATTGACTTCATGAGTAGTTCCGACTGCGAAAAGAAAGAAAAAAAAGTGTTCACACGTCCAATTTGGACATCACTTGATATTCCGGGCGTCTAAGGGTGTATGGTGTTTAAAAACCGATCGGCGATCGCTAATCGCTTGCCAAGCCAGCTGTTCCTTATGAACCGTTTCGTTAGAGTGCTCGCTTGAGTGCTGAAGACACTTGGCGAGCGCTCTACAATATGCACGCTGTCACTGAATGTATTGATTGAGTTTTTTTTTTGTATACATTGTCGAGGCTCGTATAAGAGCGAACACACAACGCACTGCAAGGGGGGCATGAGACAAGAGGGGTGGGAGAGGGAAGGACAAAACAGTGGGAAACATGGGGTATACAAGATGGACATTACAAGGACTTTCAGGAAGGAAAGCAGGGAATTTGAAGGAGGTGGGTTTGGGGTGGATTAACAGGGGTAGAAAAGATCGAGGATTTGGATGGGGGACAATAAGATGGGGAACAGCTGTTTTGAAGACCTGGAGGGAAGAATGGGATTGAAGAGAGTGTGGGAGTTTATTCCAAAGGTGGGGAAAAAGAGGGATGAAAGAGTGAAGGTGAGCAGTGATTCGTGATTTTGGTAGTTTTACCAGAAGGAGGTTGTTGGCGGACCTTAAGCGCCCTGCGGAAATATGGTAGGGACAAATCGCAGAGAGAGCAGGGGGGGGATGAGACCGGAGAGGAGACGGTAGAAGACAAAGACCACCAACCTGCCTGCAGTGACAGAGTGAGAGGCCCAAAGACTCAGCCTCACCGTGGGATGAGTTGAACAAAGTTCAGGGTCCGTTTGCCTGCATTTGGCCGTGCGGTGTGCCGGACAGTGAGTTGGGTGGTGGTTCGCGCGCTGAAAATGTGCAGTTTTATTTTACACCACCTTTCCCCTTTTTGTACGATCTTCTTTCATGATACGACCCGTCACTTCGACATGGATAGATACATATAAAAAAAAAATTTAACGTTTCGTTTTTAAAAATTTTGTCAACCTTGACTTAATCCACTCGGCGAGCACTCTTCAAGCTTCGATGGGGGTTCTCCATGGGGACATTTCTGGAACAAGGAAAAATAAATGCAATGAATCACCACATCACGGCAGGATAGCCGAGAAGTATGCACGCTCGTTCTAAGCTGTTGCCTGGGTTCAAATCGTGACCCAGCTATAAACTGTCACTCCGGTGTCTCACAGGCAGGGTGATTCATAAATGTGAATGCTGTATCTCGGATGGACGTGAAACTGGAAGAACCCTCTGCCGGAATCTCCCCTCTCCTCTGCCCTCCCATCTCTCACACCTTTCCCTCTCTCACTACTCTCCCATTCTCCATCTCCTCCCCTCAACCTATCTCCCACTCCTATCCCTCTCTCTCTCCCATCCACACCCCTCTCCGTCTCCCATCCCTCTCCGTCTCACACCCCTCTCCGTCTCCCATCCCTCTCCGTCTCCCATCCCTCTCCGTCTCCCATCCCTCTCCGTCTCCCATCCCTCTCCATCTCTCACCCCCTCTCCGTCTCCCATCCCTCTCCGTCTCCCATCCCTCTCCATCTCCCATCCCTCTCCGTCTCCCATCCCTCTCCGACTCCCATCCCTCTCCATCTCCCATCTCTCTCCATCTCTCATCCCTCTCCGTCTTCTACCTCTCCCCTTCTCCCACCCCATCTCTCCCACTCATATCCCAGTCTCTACCACTCATATCCCAGTCTCTCCCACTCATATCCCAGTCTCTCCCACTCATATCCCAGTCTCTCCCACTCATATCCCAGTCTCTCCCACTCATATCCCCATCTCTCCCACTCATATCCCTGTCTCTCCCACTCATCCCCCTTTCTCCCACTCATATCCCTCTCTCTCCCATCCCTCTCCCTCGCTGTCTAACTCTCCTCTCTCTCTTTCTCCAACCCCTCCCCTCTCCCCCTCACCCTTTTTCCTCTGTCCAACTCTCCTCTCTCTTTCTCCAACCCCTCCCCTCTCCCCTCACCCTTTTTCCTCTCTCCCACCCCTCTCCCTCTCTCCCACCCCTCTCCCTCTCTCCCACCCATCTCCCTCTCTCCCATCCATCCCCTTCTGTTAAGGAGACTGTTAAGGACTGACGGTTTAGTTTTGAATTGAAAACCGCTTCCCCATGGTGTAGCATGTACGAATCAGATTCGGAGTGAGCCGACCGGAAGGGTGCAAAGGTTGCTGCATGTATAAGCATGTATATGCAGGTAGACAGGCCTTTGACAGGTATACATCGTGGGTTTTAAGTTCTCCCCCGCCCTGTTTTATATGAAACCTGGTGGTTAAAAAGAAAATGCTGCTGTTTGGGCGCATTTTATTGCCCTTCCCTTTCCCTCCCCTCACGCTGCCTTCTTTCCTCCTCCCCTCATGCTTACCTCCCCCCAAATCCCCTCCCCTCTGCACCCCTCACAGACATCTCCGGGTGATCTCCGTGTACTGCATTAACATGCTGTTTTAACGTACCCCATTTTGTTCAATCTTGTACTACCCCCTCCCCTCTTCTCCACAAGTCCTCCAACCAAACGCAAGTCCAGAAACCCATCCCCTCATGCTCACCTCCTCCCAAACCCACTCCCCACTTCCCCTCTCCTCCCCCCCATCCTCTTTCACCCACCCTCCTCCCGGATGTTTGTGTATGGCGATGTTTGATGGGGCATCGCTCTTCCCACTCCCCCTTCCTCGTTCTTCCCCCATCCCTAGCTCCCCACTCACTCCCCCACCCATCCTCGCCCCGCTCCCTCCTCCGTCCTCTCTCTCTCCTCCTTCCTCTATCTCCCCTATCCCTCATCTCTCTACTTCCCCTCCCTCCTCTTTCCACCTGCCATCCCTTATCTCTACCATCCCTCCTCTCTCTTCCTCTCCCTTCCTCCCTCTTTCTCTCTCCCCCTCTCATCCCCCTCCCCCCTTTAATATCCCCGTCAGCGAAGCGACAGGTTGTATTTGCTCGTCAATAGAATAATTGATTGTCAGACATTTGTTCTCTTTCAATTGTTTTTTTTAACAAAAATAAAAACCTCAGACTGATGATGTACTTTGTACCTTTCATTCCCGTAATACACTGATGCCACACGGTTTGCAGATGAAGCTCCTCTGGTGAAGACTGAAACATCCCAGAGTGACCCTCTTCAGACCTCCCAGGTTGCTTTGAGCAATGATCATGTAAAGCAGGAACCACGCGATTCTCCTCCTGCGGAGCTGAGCAAAGCTGATCAGCTGCTCGAAGGTAAGCCGAGTTATTCAGAGAACACATCACACTGTGTTTCCCTCTTTTGTTTGTTATTTTTTTCAAAGAAATGATTTATTTTCAATCCTTGTACAATTGCAGATAAATTAAAAGTGTGTACACCTAAGTAGGCCTGTCTATGTTACCTCAACAGGATATCAGTTGCATTTGAAAATTTTCTGTACTTTCCTCAAGATTCATTGGATACATTAAGCTATAGTTTGAAAGTCTATATACTCTATGGAAATAGCAATGTGAATAACAAACCAATTGAGTTGACCAGGACTTGACAAGTTTATCACTATTATCTAATCACATGATACGAGATGTACATTCAAGACCTGTACCACAATGTAGTAAGACCCCTTTCCTTTATTATCTAAGATGAGTTTTTGTTGGGTTGGAAGTGAAAATCCACATCATTTCTTGATTTCTTGGATTGTGTCCCCTGTTCTCTGCGATCGTTGTGTTGTTTTGAATCATTGCCAGCCACTATCTGAGTTCAGCCTTGTGTTGGCTTAGTGGTTAGCGTGGTGGTTGGGATCCTCGGGTCCGAAGTTCAAGTCCCGTCGGCCGCTGGATTAACACCAGGGGGTTGACTCATCCTGTCATCCTTCCGAGGTCGGCGAAACGAGCACCAGTGTACTGGTAATAGGGGCACTGCAGCAGCGGCATAGCCGTGCCCTTAACGGATGATGCAACCAGCAGCCAAAAGGCTGTACATGATCAATACTACCTGAGTTAATCAAGCTCCAGCTGTGCATGACACTGTTCACCTTCCCATTTTGAAAGTACTACAGACAATTCATTGAGCCAATAGCATAAAGATGGTGGTTGTCCACTGTAGTAGCTGGCAATGATTCAAAAGCTCACCTGCAGAGGATCAGAAATAGCTTCAACACCTGGACCACGACTTTTAAAGCAGCTGAGTCCTAAATGTTCGCAGTACCTGTCTGCAAAGAAAAACAACCAACTCTAATATTTGCCCGGAACTCACTAAGCGAAAGCTGGGGTTAAGTGATCGGTGGCGTATGTACAGATGTCATATGTTGTACGTCGTACGTGTCTGCATTATGTGAAGAAAGTACGTCGAAAACCATTCAGCAGAGGAAATTTAAACTTCACCGCATGTTATCTGACCACGTGATATATAGTGGTCACTCTTTTGAGGTCAACATCGGCTAATTTTCTAAAATCCTCAATTTTCATCCGATTGACTTGAAATTTGAACAGGATTTTCATAAAAATGACCATCAATATGGCTGGTCTGACAGCCATGTTGGATCGAAGAGAAAATCTTTGAAAATCTTCATAGGAGCAACCGCCTTACCGATCAATGCAAAATTTAAATAATTGATCAACTACCCATGGAAAATATGGTTTGGTAGAGATGATGTCATTAGTCACGTGGTCTGGCAGTCAGATTGGATCAAAGAAAAAAAACCTTCAAAAACAAGAATTGGCTCGCACAGAGTCCATCTCAAGACTGTGGTTATGTATTCTATGAATACCATCTAGTCACTTCAAGGATTAACCTTTGAAAGTAAGTTTATACTCGAGAAATCCGTGGGTCTCGCCATTCCCGACGGCATGTTCACAAGAGGCTAAATTTCCAGGCAATCCTCCAAAGACAGGTGCAAGTGTACTGGGCATTCTTCAGCAGGCCCAGTCATACTTGGGTATGGTACTTCTCACTGCCAAAAAAAAAAAACCTTTTCAGAGCATGGTGGAGTATTATTCTCTCTGGGGGACCGTTAACCCTTTGTCCGACCTCATTTTTCTGGATATTGTAGAGGGTTGATGGAGGGTTTTGAAAATCAATGCTTGAGCCACAAAATTGGTTCTTGCTCAAGCCAGGTTGGCAGAAGTTTGATTGTATACCTTCTCTCGTCTTGTCTTGCATCTTCTTCCCTATCAACCTACTGCCCCTCCTTCATCCTATTGGACTCTGAAATTATGCATCTGGAATTACTTTGTAAAGAGTATAAAGGAAGACCTTAGAAAATATAAAAAAGGACCACACATCATAACTAATACTATCAGCTGCCCAGAACAATTGAATGACCTCTGTTGGGGTAGCTTGTGTTTACTCAGTCATCGTCAGACCGATTTGGGAACATCGATAATTCTACCATCTTTGAATCCTTCGTATATGGAGCTTCTCCATAGAGTGGAGGACAGAAATATGGCAAATGTTTAATCGAATCTGATTTAAATATTTGTCAGTTCTGCATCATTTAAAAATTTTTGGTGAATTTTGAATGCTTTTTCTGATTTGTCTTTCCAGTGAAACAAATGAAACAGGTTTCTTGTTCCAACTGTTCTCGGTTGTTCTACTCAGAAGTTGACAATCATCACATGACGCAAACTGTTCGTCAAGAAACTGATGCGCTTGGCAGCGTGTCTTCCAACCGCAATTGCGAAAGCTGCACAGAGACCCTCAAGAACATCCGAGGAAGTGAGAGATCACACAAGTGTTCTGTGTGCAAAAAATCATTTTCCGCATCGACATCTTTAAGACGGCATAAAAAAATACACGCAGGCGAGAAGCCGTACAACTGTTCCGTGTGCAACAAATCATTCACCATGTTGTGTTCTGTAAAACGACATCAAAGAATACACACAGGTGAGAAGCCGTACAAGTGTTCTGTGTGTCACAAGACCTTTCGTCAATCGACAAACGTACACATCCATCAAAGAACGCACACAGGAGAGAAGCCACATAAGTGCTCTGTGTGTCCGAGGGCTTTTGGTCAATTGGCACGCTTACAGGATCATCAAATAATACACACTGGAGAGAATCCCTACAAGTGTTCTGTGTGTCAAAAGATATTGGCCAATAGAAGAACATTAATAGGGCATCAAAGAATCCACACGGGAGAGAAGCCCCACAAGTGTTCTGTGTGTTTTAAGGCCTTTCGTCATATAATTTCCTTAAAAATTCATCAAACAACACACACGGGAGAACAGCCATACAAGTGTTCTGCTTGCGACAAGAATTTTTCTTCTTCCTCCTCTTTATGTGAACATAGAAAAATACACAGCGGAGTAAAGCCCTACAAGTGTTCTGTTTGCAGTAAGGATTTTATTTCTTCATCACATTTGCATAGACATAAAAAAACACACACGGGAGAAAGACCATACAAATGCTCTGTCTGTTTGAAGGCCTTTGCTCGTTTAGCGCACTTGCAGGCACATCAAAGAATCCATACAGGAGAGAAGCCCTACAAGTGCACTGTGTGTCCCAAGGTTTTTGCTCATTTGGCTAGGTTACATGATCATCAAAGAATACACACGGGAGAGAATCGCTACAAGTGTTCTATGTGTCCCAAGGCTTTTGTTCAATCGGCTAGTTTACATGATCATCAAAGAATACACACGGGAGAGAATTGCTACAAGTGTTCTACGTGTCCCAAGGCTTTTCTTCAATTGGCTAGTTTACATGATCATCAAAGAATACACACGGAAGAGAATCCCTACAAGTGTTCTGTGTGTAATAAGATATTGGCTAATAGAATAACGTTAAGGGGGCATCAAATAATACACACAGGAGAGAAGCCCTACAAGTGTTCTGTATGTTTTAAAGCCTTTGCTCGACAAATTGGCGTAAAAGTTCACGAAATAACACATTCGGGAGAGAAGCGCTTCAAGTGTTCCGTTTGCTGCAAGTATTTTTCTTCTTCGTCATATGTATATCAACATCAAAAGATACACAGTCGAGAAAAGCCCTACAAGTGTTCTATTTGCAGCAAAGATTTTGAGAATTCCTCCCAATTAGCTGAACATCAAAAAATACACGGCGGAGAAAAACCGTACGAGTGTTCTGTGTGCAGCAAGGATTTTGTTTCTCCATCACATTTGCATCGACATCAAAAAATACACACGGGTGAGAAGCCACACAAGTGTTCTGTCTGTCTCAAAGCCTTTGTTCAAAGAGCAACATTGATAAGGCATCAACGAATACACACAGGAGAGAAACCCCACAAGTGTTCTGTCTGTTTCAAAGCTTTTGTTCAACCACTTCACTTAAAGATTCATCAAATAACACATACGGGAGAGAAACCGTACAAGTGTTCTGTTTGCAACAAGGATTTTGGTCATTCCTCACATTTATATCGACATCAAAAAATACACAGCGGACAAAAGCCGTACAAATGTTCTGTTTGCAACAAGGATTTTGTTCGTTCCTCATCATTAAAAAGACATGAAAGCATTCACACAAAAGATAAGGTATCAAGCTCGCTCTGAGACAGGCTTCCACGCCGAAACAAAAACCTGAAGAAGTAATGCCTAGCCCCAAAACTATCATGCAGATGAACATAATATGTTTAAAAGAATTGAGCTCATCTACAGAGGAGACGATCCTCTATTGCAGAATGTATTCAACGCATGATGGATTGGGGATACGCAGAAAAGAACAACGTTTCATGGACCTCTTGAAATAGTCAAAAGTGTCGTCAAAAGTTGATGAATCACTATCAGCACAAAAAATCCACAAATCCCCATCCAAAGTGAGAACATAGGAAATACCATGAAGTCAGACAACAAGCAACTAAAAACCAGAGAGAAAGGACCCCTGAATATAATTGAACAAAAATAAGTGAAATTGGTGAAAAAAATGAATGCTGCTGTGGTCCTGGGCACGTGTCAGACGTAAGTGTTGAAAATGAGACACCGCAACACATGTGGGTACAACTATTTTTGAAAACACTGCAAGTATAAAAACACCACTGGGAGCTATACAATTTATTGTTTGACTTTCCCGCAGTCCAGGTTTTCAAAGAAAAGATGTCCTCATCAGACTATGACAAAGGTGCACAACTGTGGGATGACCAGAAGATGCGTCAGCTCCTCAATGGGAGCTGGAACCACACTCTTTTCAAGCAACCGAAGGCCATGAAGTGCCAGCTGTGGTGAGGAGTGAGGCCATGGATCAAGGTTGAATTCAGACTACAGTTCAGCACTGAAATTCCAATGCCAATGCTGCATTACAGCTGAAAAAAAAATGGTGCAGACCCATCCCCAGAGGAAGAGTATGGTTAGCTCAATATTAGGAGCATCAATATTAGGAAAATGTTGGTTCTGGGATGCTACCATTTACCCATTGATGTCAATGTTAAATAAGGGAATAACTATTTGACCATGTCTATAAAAAGGAGTGATTTTATTCTCACGAACATTGACCTCCTCCTCTTCCTTATCCTCCACCTCTTCCTCTCCTCCTGTGCCAGCTTCTCCTCATTAAAAATGGTTCTGGGACAATGCTCATTTCTCAATTGTCTTAAATGTTAAATTGGGGAAAAAACGATGTCAATAAAGTGAAAAAGAAAAATTTTTCCACTTCAATAAAGAGTTTCTCAGAACACATCGTAGATGTTTTATTATTCCATATATTTTATTTAGATATTTTACGCACCCCGTTGATGAAAATACATCTGGCCTTGTGATGAAAGTCAACATGTCAAAACAAGGTTTATGTTGGTACTGATGTTTATTCCAGTTTTGCTATGATACATATATAGGTTTTTGTAAACAATATATATTTTTAACATTGAGTTTATACAAGTCAAAGTGAGGATTCCAAAGTCAAATACTCCTACCAGAACGTTTTTTTTTTGAAACAAGTCAAACTCGTTCAGTATCCTGTATCCTTAGCTATAATACGGATGATATACCTTCACTCAAATATTTGGATAAATCAAAGAACTTTATTATATTTGATAATTGTGTAAATGAGAGAAACCAAGCGGTTATGGATAGCTACTACACCAGAGGGAGACATTCTTCTTATCATTGTATTTATCTTCCTCAGTCATACTTTCAACTCATCCGTAACTCAATAAGAAACTAGAAGGGCACTCGGTGGAGCGCATACCTCCGCCACGTAATGCCTGATCCACGAGAACATATCGGGCCCAATACATTTTTGAAATGTCATGCTATACAGTACTATATCGTTTTTGGCCCTATCTCGCAACGGTGAAGAATCACTTAAAAAATTATGGTAGTCGGATCCGGATCCAGATCTTCACCAAAATCTAATCAGTTTGTCCTTGTCACACACCCAACCTGTCCACAAAATTTCATCCGCATCCGTTCACAACTTTTTGAGATATCCTGTACACAAACGGACAGAAAATAGACAGAAAAGGGTGAAAACATAACCTTCACCTTTTGTGGTGAAGGTAATAATGTTTATAGCTTAATTTTATTAGAGATAAATTTGATGGATATAAATAATTTTTGGGAAGACAATTGTTCCCCATTATGTAGTGAAAAGGAATTTGAGGAAAACTGCATATTGTTATGCTTGTGGGGAAGATGAAGAAATTTCGTAGTAAAGGTAGGATTGTATCATGTAGCATGGTCCATGGATGGGCAGGAGACATCTTCATGTAAACTAAGTAGGGAAAACTGTCAGCTTAAGATTGTTACGGGTCACCACACTGGGGTGGTGTTGTGTTAATGAGGTAGTGTTTAAGGCTAATTTCTCCAAGTATGTGATTGCTTCCCTGCGACCTTTTCCTACGTTTTTGCATTTACGAGGCCGGCTATAAAAATGAACCACATTTTTACGCCAATAACAGAGCCAAACATTTCCGAGCATGCAGAAACCCTGGCTTCCTGCCAGCAGGCCACGCCCCCGGGTCGATGATTGGTCGGTGTGATGTAAGAGGGCAGTTGGTGTCAGGAACGTGGTTGAGAAAGAGGGTCTCGTTTCTGCTCTCCTCGACACGGTCAAGAAGGCAGTACGATTCTCGTTGTTTCTACTGAGGCTAATTTGTTCACATGCTGGAACAGGACGCTGGCCGTTGTCTGTTCGGTTGAGTCACGAAGTTTGTACACTTCAAAGAGAAAGAAGAAGGGGCTACAGAGACAAGAGGGCAGTTTATGGAGGAATGTGGTTGAGACAGAGGGTCTCATTTTTTTGCTCTCCTCGACCCGACGAGAAAGCTGCCCAATTCTCGTTGTCGTGTTGTGTGAACTTGCTTGCGTGCTAGAGCAAGACACTCGCCATTGACTGTTCGGCTGGGTTGTGACGTTTGTATATTTCTGAGGAGAAGAAGAGCGCATCTCTCAGCGATAGCCTCAGCAATCGTCCCATTGTATGTTCAAGGAGAAAGGTGGCACCCTTTGTGGTTTGCGGGCCTGGTGTTGAGAGAGGAGCGGCGTCGGCAATCTCGATCATGCGAAGAGACTTACGGCAGTTCCTGGCATATTTTTTTTTTATCTTTCCCATCGTCTGTTTTTGCAACCGAGTGGAGACGTCTCAAATTAGGCTTTAGTTTACTTCATGTTTCATTACCTCATACTTAGATTTATTTTCATTATTACTTGTTGATTTATGTTCATTAAACCCTCATTTGTTGAATTCACTTGTGTTTGTCTATTCGTTGTGGGTTCGAGTGTAAACCCGGATGCTTTCGTCTGTTACGCACCCTTGCCGCCCTCCGTCCCGTGCTCGCGCGCCATAATCTGCAAGGATCTCGGTTGTTCGGCCTCCAAGATAAAACTGTTCGGCGATCCATCCAGGTCGGTGTTAACCCCCTTGAATACGACATCTGGGTCAGGAGTGATAAATAACCTAACTGGCTGGACACGACAATATGAAGCCCACGACTGGAAAATATAAATACAGTATATTGTTGCAAAACAGGATGAGATACTAAATGATAGTATTCAATAAATAAAGAAAGAAAATGGATGTGAAAGAATGTGCACGAAGATTTAAGAAACATTATAAATTAGTTTTCAAAAGTTGCTCAACAATAGTAAGACATAAAGAAGAAATAGAGACAAAACTAACGGGTGAAGAAGTGTATGAACAAAAACAGGATACATTTTTCAACAAAAGATGATAGAAGCATCTGTTTCTATAATTCCCATGCAGGAATATATTCCAACAAAACTTCAAATGCCAAAAAATTTTGGTCAAATGACAGAGCAACAATTAGGAGAATTAGAATAAGATGATAAAGGATTATTCCAACAACGGGGAAAGATAAATCGACCTCCAAATTGTATTGTTGAGGCGATTCAAAACGATGAATATTCAATAGTTTCTAATACCAAATCTGGTCTCATACAAACAGCAAAATTAGTTCATTTCCATCTTGTTAATGAAAAAGTTTTGATATGTAATGATAACTTTATATTCTTGGGTTCTGCTGACACCAAGTTTTAAACTAACTCCCAGATTAATGTTTCTTCCAACCAAAGATGGTCTCCATTGACCAAAATCAATACATTTTGATGAACCATTGAATACGTAAAATGAGGATGATAGAGAATATACTGTACAGTATATTGATTTGCTGAACTCACTTAATATTTTAAACATTCTAAAAAGCAAAATAAGTGTCAATAATGATAAGAAAAAACATGATTTGAAACTTTTAAGTAAGCAAGGAGATGGTTTCAATGTTAGTTTTCTTCCAAATGACCAATCAAAATTAGTTAATACGCTGTTATTGCTTTTAGGTAGAAAGAACGCGAGAAACAATAATTGTTTCAATGAAGCATCAGCCATTTGAGATCAGTTTATGAAGATGAAAATAATTAATAAATGTGAATACAAAGATATTTAACCTCCGCCATCTTCGAAGATGGATGGAGGTTACTGTTTTCACCCCTTTCTGTTTGTTTGTTTGTTTGTTTGTTTGTGAACAGTATTACGGAAAAACTCCTCGAGGGATTTCGACGAAACTTGGTGGGGGGGGGGGGGGTAGGTATGGTCCAAGGATCATGCCATTAAATTTTGGACTTGGACCCAAAAAAAATTGTTAGAGAAAAAAATTTTTTTTTTTGCATTTCTACTTGTTTTAAGTGGTTTCCAACCCCCCCCCAAAAAAAATTGTTACCCCCCCAAAAAAAATTGTTAGAGAATTTTTTTTGTTTTTTGCATTTCTACATGTTTTAAGTGATTTCCACCCCCCCCCCCAAAAATTTGTTACCCCCCCAAAAAAATTGTTAGAGAATTTTTTTTGTTTTTTGCATTTCTACATGTTTTAAGTGATTTCCAACCCCCCCAAAAAAAAAACTTGTTACCCCCCAAAAAATTGTTGGAGAAAATTTTTTTTGCATTTCTACATATTTTAAGTGATTTTCAACCCCCCCAAAAAAAATTGTTTGAGAAAATTTTTTTTTTGCATTTTTACATGTTTTAAGTGATTTCCACCCCCCCCCAAAAAAAATTGTTAGAGAAAAAAAATATTTTTGCAACTTTTTTTTCAACAAAATTTCTAATTTTTTTTTTTGCATTTTTACATGTTTTAAGTGATTTCCAACCCCCCACCCTCCCCAAAAAAAATTGTTTGAGAAAAATTTTTTTTTTTTGCATTTTTACATGTTTTAAGTGATTTCCCCCCCCCCCCCAAAAAAAAAAAATTATAGAAAAAAAAAATTTTTGCAACTTTTTTTTCAACAAAATTTCTAATTTTTTTTTTTGCATTTTTACATGTTTT
>NC_140977.1:11837076-11884576 GCF_056783735.1 Eptatretus burgeri | reverse complement strand
GTCCATGCCATCAGTACAGTATTCATCCAAATGAACATCCAGCCCATGTTATCCTCTTGCTCTTGGTGTTTTCAGCCCATTGAACAAGCAGGTTTCAGTAGAGGAAGAGGGATATCAAATGTCAAATCTGAAGTGGATCATGAAAAAGCAAGGGACGATTTATTAAAGGAAGGTGTATCTCTTTTTTTATAGATTACTGGCAGGGGTGTCCGGCTTTGCCTGGCAATGCTGCATTCCCCCTCCCTCTAGACCCCCACCCAACCCCTTCCCCTTCCCCTCCCTCCAGACTCCCACTCAACCCCTTTCCCTTCCTTCTCTGATTATTGGAGGTTGGCTTTGTGGCTTCCCACTCTCTGGGGACATATATAGTGCAAAAATACAAGTAATCTCCACAGCTGACTTGTAATACCCTCTGCCACCACCACCGGGTGGTGCTACACAATACACATTTACATCAAGAATTTTTGTCGACTTTCAATTCCGAACCCTCGCAACTACAAACGATACCAAGTATTCACCATGAGGTCGAACTTGGTCCATGTGGCAATTGGCCCAGTAGTTTTGGTGTAATTGGTATTAAACACAGACAGAAAATGACATTTATTTTTAAGAATGATAGCAACGCTTTTGATGATGTTGATCATGATTTGATGAGGTTTTTGAAAGTCCCATAAGTGCCGGATAATACCGTTTGTACTGTATATGTATGTATTTTATATCCTCGTGTCTTGTATCCGTCTGCGTGTTCACGGTCTGCAATTTCGCGTTTCTGCACTTCACTTTTAGACACCCTTTGTCTCCCTCCTTGCCAATATTTCCACGTACCCACGGAAAAAGTGAATCCCCCTTCTCCTTTAAACTTGTTCAGTTTTTCCTTAATTTAACATGAAGTGTTAAATTATAAGAAGCCGGGAGGTGACGATGGTTCGCGGGCATTATTGAGGAAGCCTGACCGTAAAAAAAACCTATCTCTTCTGTCAAAATTGACCAAATCAAATCGGATTTTTTTTATATGTTGTACCTATGGACATTACGCACAGCTTCTAGGAAATGAAATTGCGAGAAAAAAATCGAGAAAATAAAGAAAAACAAAAAGTTCAAGTGGATGTGGCTCTGCCCACAAGGGGCGTGGGATGCCCCTCATACAAAAAGACACAACTAGACCATGATATCTAGCTTGTGTCCAAGTTTCATCAAGATCGCATCAAACGTCACGGAGCTATGCTCTGGAGAGAGTCACAAACAGACAGACAGACACACAGACACAACGAAAATAGTGGTCACTGCTGGTGCCCGCGAACTAATATCGCTGAAAAATAGAAAAATTTGAAAATTTACATTCTGTTGGGCTACCCAACAACAACAACAACAACAATTTCGGCACAATACTGTACTGTACCGCACAGGTACTCTGAGCAGAAAAGCCTTCTTATTGATGGTGTTACTTATTTGATTTAATTGTTCTTATTTTTCTAGTAAATGTCTTATTTTGAAAATTATTAATGATTTTGGGGGGCTAGAATGTATCTCATTGACTTACCTGTTATGAACTGTTCGCCGTTTGTGGGTTTCACCATTCATGGAGGTTTACAGGAACGTAACCGCCTGTGGACGGCAAGGTCTTGCTGAATATGCAGTGCCCGTAGAAAGTCTACACGCCCCCCCCTTCAAATTTTTCACCTTTGGTTGCTTCATAGCCTGGAATTAAATTACATTAAATCAGACTTTTTCACAACTTCGTAATCTACAACTTCCAAGTGAAAAACAAATTCGACACATTTCAGAAAATTATTTTTAAAAAATACAAAACTAGAATATCTTGGTTGGATAAGTGTCCATCCCCCCTTTATAATAGCAATTGTAAATGAGCTCAGGTGTAACCAATCACCTTCAAAATCACACACCAAGTTAATTGGCCTTCACATGTGTTAAATGTTGGCCCCCACCTGTGTTAAATTGTCGTGATTCTGATTATTTCAGAATAAAATCAGCTGTTCCTGTAGGTTTTCTCTGATGGGTAGTGCATGCCACAGCAAAGACTCAACCATGAGCACCAAGGAGCTTTCAAAAGACCTCCAGGATAAATTTGTGGAAAGGTACAGATCAGGGGATGGGTTTAAAATATTTCAAAGGCCTTGAATATCCCTTGAAGCACAGTCAAGACGATCATTAAGAAGTGGAAGGCGTATGTTACCACCAAGATCCTTCCGACATCAGGCCGACCCTCCAAACTTTATGACCAAGCAAGGAGGAGACTGATCAGAGAGGCCACCAAGGTCAATGGCAACTTTGAAAGAGCTACATTTCTTTATTGCAAGGACTAGTCACTGTGTGCATGTGACAACAATATCCCAAGCACTCCACAAATCAGGCTTGAATCGGAGGGTAGCAAGAAGGAAGCCATTACTCAAAAAATCCCACCTTGAGTCCCATTTGAGGTAAGCCAAAAAACACTCTGGAGATTTGGAAACCATGTGGCAAAAAGTTTTGTGATCTGACAAAACCAAGAACGAATCTTTGGGCCTAAATGCAAAAAGGTTACGTTTGGCACAAACCCAACACTTCACATTACCCAAAGAACACCATCCCTACTGTGAAGCATGGTGGTGGCAGCATCATGTTATGGGGATGTTTCTCATCAGCAGGCACTGGGGCACTTGTCAGGATAGAAGGGAAAATGGATGGCGCAAAATACAGAAAAATCCCAGAGGAAAACCTGCTGCCTTCTGCAAGAAAGCTGAAATTGGGACGGAAGTTTACCTTTTCACATGACAACGACCCGAAGCACACAGTCAAAGCTACACTGGAGTGGCAAAGGAACAAAAGATAAATGTCCTTGTGTGACCCAGTCAGAGCCCCGACCTAAATCCAATCAAAAATCTGTGGCATGACTTGAAGATTGCAGTCTATCAACGCTCCCCACGCAACTTGACTGAGCTTGAACAGTTTTGTACAGAAGAATGAGAAAATATTTCCCAATCAAGGTGTACAAAGTTGGGAGAGATCTATCCCAACAGTCTTACAGCTATAATTGCTGTCGAATTTGCTTCCATCAAGTATTACCTATGGGGGGTGGACACCTAACCAACCAATATATTCTAGTTTTGTATTTCTAATTAATTTTATGAAATTTGTATAATTTCTTTTTCACTTGGAAGTTGTGGGTTGCGATGTGTAAATACAGGTGGGAAAATTCTGATTTAATGTAATTTAATTGCAGGTTATAAGTCAGCAAAAGGGGAAAAATTTGAAAGGTGGCGTAGACGTTCTCCAGGCACTATATCCCTTTCGTTCCTGTAATTAACTGATGTCACACGGTTTGCAGATGAAGCTCCTTTGTTGAAGATGGAAACCTTCCAGAGTGACTCTCTTCAGATCTCCCAGGATGATTTGAGCAATGATCATGTAAAGCAGGAACCATGTGAGTCTCCTCCCATGGAGCACAGCATCGCTACTCTGCAACTCGAAGGTAAACCGAGTTACGCAGAGAACACATCGCACTGTGTTTACTCCTTTTGTTTGTTATTTTTCTGAATTTATTTTATTTCCGATCAATGTAGAATTGCAGATGTGTTAAAAGTGTTTCCACCCACATGGGATGTTTTTTTTACGTTCATGAGACGGGGATATTGGTTACATTTGAAATCCCCAGAAATCTTTCTGTACTTGACTCAAATTGATTGGGCACATGAAGCTAAAGTTTGAAAGTCTTTGATTCACCTCTACACTCTGTGGAAATAACATTGTAAACAAGCAAGAAAGACATAAAATCTCATAGCCCCCGTTGTTTTAGTAATTTTGCTGTTTGGAGTTAATGGGCTAGGCCATATTTATGCACAACTAAAATGGATGCGAGTCGGCCATCTTAGATCAGATCGCAAAAATATAGTTAAGGTCACGTGTATGCCATTGGTACGGCTGTGGAAATTTGCATTACACCATAAAGGACCCTCAGGTGAGATATCTTCATAGGTACATGTGTAGTTAGCCCAAACCCATTGTATAGAGGGATTTATGTGATTCATCCGGTCTGCGACGCTTTGAGATAGCCGTTTTTCTGTTCTATCTTTATTTTGAACCAACCACGTCTCAACCGCCATCACACAACAACCACCACGCCAGCCATCGTCACCAACTGCAACCACGCTCCAACCCTCGGACAACAACAACAACCCCAACAGCCACGACCTTTACCTTCACAACTCAATCCCACATCATCGCATCACCGCCATTCCCAAACAGCACCATAACCATCAAACCACCACCGAAAACCCTCCACCACCCTCACCTCTCTCCTTCTACGGCCATTCCCGCACCACCTGTGAACACTGAGCGTCGGGCTGTCTTGGGCCCGTTCAGCGATACGCACCGAGCCGCGAGCGCAAATAGCGGCCTTTCCGAGGAAAATTCGGATCACAAACACTACACGCCCACTTCCCTCCGTCCAATTAGCAAGCGCGGAGTGGCTTGGCTCCGCCTCCAGGCGCGTCTGTGTGAAATTGATATATGCAAATTCTAGGATCAGGGGAGATTCACGCCCCCTTTCCTCCGTCCAATTGGCGAGCGTGGCTCCGCCCCCGAGGTCATCCTGATCCGGATATTTGCATATTGTTTTCTCCTGCCGGCCTATAAAATGGCGAGCGCAAAGCGAATCAGGGAGAGTGAGTCAAGTCATCGGGGTGGAAGAGAGTCGAGTCGGGTGGCGAAGTGATCGGTGTGTCTTCGAGTTTGGTTCTGGAGTCGGCTGAGAAGAGTTGCGGGAAGAGGCAAAGGAGCTCAGGTCCGAGGCGAGAAGGACGGCGGTCGGCGATGAGGCCGCGGTGTGGGATCGCTCGTCGCGGGACCCAAGCCAGCCAGCCATCTCCCTCCCCCAGGGCATCAACAATTCCCCCTTTCCCTCGCGCTGAGATAGTGCAAAAGGGGGGCCCTGTTCCCACCCCACTCCAAGCGTCGTGCCAATGAGACCCGCCAAGGAGCTTGGCCGCTCCTTCAGGTCACGCGCACAATTGGCCTACAGGCCCGTCTGCCCCCTTGTCTATGAGGGTGGCTTCTTTCCTTTGCTTTTGAGTAAATGTGTGTTAGCGCCGTCTGTAAAGTAGAAATGTATAAGTGTTGCCGTGTGTGCGCGTAGTCAGTAGTAACTCTGCGTCGTTGTTGCTTTTGTTTTTGTTGCTATATGTGCATTTTGACTGTTTGGCTGTATATGTGTACTTTCCGTGTGCCGGGAAATAAATGTGCTTTGTGTGAACTGTTTTCCCGTTTCGCTTCGTCTTTTCTTTATTGACCCTCCATCCTGCTTCATGTAAAGGGTTCGTAGTGGGCTTAATACGCCCGGTAATTAATCGGAACCGTCGAGGCCGACGATAACACCGCTCGGTTATCACTGTAGCACGGAACGGACCGCTTAAGCGGTTCGTGTCCGGAGTCGACCTGCGGCAAGGTACGATCGCCCGGTTTACCATCTGCGTGGGTACTTAGGTAGGTCGAGTTTGGCGAACAACCCTATCCTACGCGGGTGGCCGATTGGCACGATTGTGGTGAGGTCGAAAGGCCCACCCGTGACTGTCTCCGGGCGATAGTTCCCGGAGGGTCACGACTGAATTGTCCGTCCGGTGGGCGACGCGGTCGCGATTCGAGTGACGCGGCCGTCCGCACGCCGGCGGGCGCGAATTCGCAACACCATCATATGCTGTGCTTTTGCCAATTTTCAACAAGATCTGATCAAGCATGTCTGAGAAATGGTTGGGGACACAATTAAGTGACAAAATAGCTGGCCACCAGTCGTTCATATTGGATCTGATCTCGAAAAAAACCAAAGTTGGTGTCAAAGCCACCCAATGCTCGCCTGTTTATACATTTCTCGTTTTTAAAAGACTAGTCTAATAATTAATATTTTTTATAAAGCATTGCAGTGAAGTCTGATCCAAATAATGTTTAAGCAATATATGTATTTGTATATTGTAATCAGTAACAAGAGCGCAAGTGAGCACAATATATGCCCGAACAAGTAGGTATATACAGAATTGTGCTACAACATGGAAAACAGCATCCGGGTTGCCATGGCAACCACTTTAGATAACGAACATATGTCGCGACACACCGTCTCCACAGTCTGTACCTATGTAACAAATATGAAACGTGAAAGTTGAAAACTTTGGGAGTTAGAGCCTGGATAGGAACGGATGGAAAACAGCATCCTGGTTGCCATGGCAACCACTTTAGATGACGAACGTATGTCACGACACACCGTCTCCACAGTCTGTACATAAGTACCAAATATGAAACGTGAAAGTTGAAAACTTTAGGAGTTAGAGTGCGGACAGGCACGGACGGACGGGCAGACAGACAGACAGACGGACAGACGGACGGACGATCGGTATCACATAATACGCCCCGATATATATCGGGTGTATAAAAAATAGTGTGATAGATAAAAACATTAGAAAGGAAAAAATAACTTGCACCAAAAACTTTAACATTTTCACGCTCACACTCACGCCGGGGGTATCGCTATAGCTCTCTGTTCTTCAAACAGGCGAGCTAAAAATGACGTGCATATGTCAGCCATCATTCATTATCTGGGTGACAAGTTTGAACAACATCGGTAAATGCAGGTCCGAGAAATGGTTGAGGACGTGTTCAACATCGGGGTTTTTTTTACCACCAAAATGGGCGCCAGTCGGCCATCTTGGTTCTGATCTCTTAAAAATAATGACGGGCAGATGTAAACCATCATTCGTTTTCTGTGTGCCAAGTTTAAACATCTGTAAACTATATGTCCGATAAATGATTGAGGACGTGTTCGCCACCAGGTTTTTGTTTTTTAACTAAAATGGCCGCGAGTCGGCCATTTTTGATCTGATGTCAAAAAAAAAAAAATGGCGTGCATATGTATCCCATCATGTGTTGTATTTTTGCCAACTACAAAGAAAATCGGTCCGTGCATGTCCAAGATATGGTTGCGGATACACACACACACACACACACACACACACACACACACACACACACACACACACACACACACACACACACAAGCACGGACATGAAAATCGAGACCAGTTCCAAAAGCCTCCGTTTTGGACTAAGTCCAATGGGGGTAAAAAAAATGGGGTCCTTCAGGGGGTCCCCCCACAAATATGTATTTGATTTCTTCTCCGAAACTACACACACAATTCTCATGAAACTTGACCACCACCTTCATCACCTGTGATGTACGTCTAAGTTTGTTCACATCATTAAAAAGTCGGGGTCTAAAGGGGTGTACGGGAGGGTTCCCCACAAAATATGTTTGCCTCCTTGTCTGAAACTACACACCATTTCAATGGAACTTGACCGCAACCTTCATCACCCGTGATGTACCAAAGTTTGTAAACGACATTAAAAAAATTGCAGTCTGAGGGCGTCTACGGAGGGAGTTTACGGGGGGGGGGTTGCCCCCCCTAAAGAGGTAATAGCTTTCATTTCAGAAATGACACCTACGATTCCAATGAAACTTGACTACAGCCTTCATCACCAATGATGTACCAAAGTTTGTTCATGACATTAGAAAAATTGGGGTCGAAGGGGGTGTAAGGGGGGGGGAGGTTGCCCCTCAAAATATGTATTTAATTTATTCTCCGAAACTACACACACAATTCCGATGAAAAACTTGACCACCACCTTCATCACCCATCATGTACCGAAGATTGTTCATAGCATTACAAAAATCGGGGTCTATGGAGGTCTACTGGGGGGAGTGGGGGTGGGGCAACCCATCCCCCAAATATGTATTGGCTTTCTTCTTCGAAACCTCACACACAGTTTTGATGAAATTTAACCACAACCTTCATCACCCGTGATGTACCAAAGTTTGTTCACGGCATTAAAAAAAAAAATTCACCGGTATTTACTTTCTTCTCCGTTACATATTTTGTGGGTCATCTCTTCCTACCACTGGTTCCCTGTTTATCTTAGCCAGCTGTTACCAGGTGAGTGCCCAGGTGTATTTCCCCTGTTTCATTCTGTCAATTAGTTACTTGGTGGGAAAAAATTTTTTGACAAGTATGTTATTCACTTCCATTCGTTTGTTTATCTGAAACTTTCTTTAATCGCCTTACAGGTCACAATTTTAAACAGATCTTCACGAAACTTCACCAAATGGTGCAGTTGGTGGTCTGACAGAATCCTATTTATTTTTGAGGTCAAAAGGTCATCATAGGCCAAAGGTCAACAACTTTTCTAATTTTCTAAAATCCTCAATTTTTATCCGATTGACTTCAAATTTGAAGAGGATTTGCATATCAGGTCACTGGATTCAACCACCAATTGTTTTTGAGGTCACCATAGGCCAAAAGGTCAACATTGGCCGCATTTCTAAAATCCTCAATTTTCATCGAATTGACGAGAAATTTGAAGAGGATTTGCATATTTGTTCATTGAATTCAACCACCAATTATTTTTCAGTTCAACATCGGCCAAATGGTCAACATAGGCCACAGGTCAACGACTTCGGTGAGATTTATAAAATCCTCAGTTTTCTTCCGATTGACGTGAATTTTGAAGAGAATTTATAATTCAGGTCACTGAATTCAACCAACCAATTATTTATGAGGTCAACGTGGGCCAAAAGATCACTATCGGCCAAAGGTCAACAACTTATGCGCAATTTCTAAAATCCTCAGTTTTCATCCGATGGGCCTGAAATTTGAAGAGGATTTGCATATCAGGTTATTGAATTCAACAAATGAGTTTTTGAGGTCTACATCAGCCAAAAGGTCAACACAGGCCAAATTTCTAAAATCCTCAATTTTCATCCGATTGACTTGATATTTGAAGAGCATTTGCATATTTGGTGATTGAATTCAACCACCAATTATTTTTTTTATGTCGATTTGTTTTTTTTCATGGATTTCGCAAGTAATATCTTTCTTGTTTGTTTGTCTGTTTGTTTGTCTGTATGTCAATCGCCTACACGTAACAATTTCAAACAAATCTTCACGAAACTTCATGAAAAGGTATAGTTGGTCATAAGCAAGTTCAGGACCATCTGTCTGAAGTCGAGACATCAAACTATTTCTGGTAGTACTCATTGGAGAACCGAATATAAAAAAAAAAAAAAATTGTGTGAACCCCTGCAAATGTTTCATCTCATCTGAATGAAATATTCATCAGTTCTGCAACATTTTTTTTTAAGTTTTGGTGAATTTTGAATGCTTTTTGCGTTTTGTCTTTCCAGTGCAACAAATGAAACTGGTTTCTTGTTCCAGTTGTTCCCAGTTGTTCTATTCAGAAATTTTCAATCAGCACGTGACACAGACTGTTTCTCAAGAAAATGACGCGTTTCACAGCGTGTCTTCCATCCACAGATGTCAAAGCTGCACAGAGACTCTCAAGAATATCCAAGGAAGTAAGAGACCACACAAGTGTTCTGATTGCAATAAGGATTTTGTTTCTTCATCACATTTGCTTCGACATATAAAAATACACACGGGAGAGAAGCCATACAAGTGTTCTGTGTGTCTTAAGGCCTTTACTCGATCAGAAACTTTGTATCAACATCAAAGGATACACACGGGAGAGAAGCCCTACAAGTGTTTTGTGTGTTCTAAAGCCTTTCGCCAATTCAGTTCCTTAAAAATTCATCAAATAACACACACGGGAGAACAGCCATACAAGTGTTCTGTTTGTAACAAGAATCTTTCGTCTTCCTCACATTTGTATCGACATCAAAAAATACACACCGGAGAAAAGCCGTTCAAGTGTTCCATTTGCAGCAAGGATTTTGATTCTCCATCACATTTGCGTCAGCATCAAAAAATGCACACGGGAGAGAAGTCACACAAGTGTCCTGTGTGTTTTAAAGCCTTTGTTAAATCACTTCACTTAAAGATTCATCAAAGAACACATACAGGAGAAAAGCCACACAAGTGTTCTGTTTGTGGCAAGGATTTTGTTTGTTCATCATACTTGTATCAACATCAAAAAATACATACAGGAGAGAAGTCCTACAAATGTTCTGTGTGTCCTCAGGCCTTTCGTCGTCCGCAAACTTTGAAGAATCATCAAAGAACACACACAGGAGAGAAGCCACACGAGTGTTCTGTGTGTCTTAAGGCCTTCGTTCAAAGAGCAACATTAATAAGGCATCACAAAGTACACACAGGAGAGAAGCCCCACCAGTGTCCTATCTGTTTTAAAGCCTTTGTTGAATCACTTGACTTGAAGATTCATCAAATATCACATACGGGAGAGAAACCGCACAAGTGTTCTGTTTGCAACAAGTTTTTTGGTCATTCCTCACATTTATATCGACATCAAAAAATACACAGCGGGGAAAAGCCGTACAAGTGTTCTGTTTGCAACAGGGATTTTGTTCGTTCCTCATCAATGAAAAGACACGAAAGCATTCACACAAAAGATAAGGCATCAAGGTCACCCTGAGACAGGCTTCCACACCGAAACAAAAACCTGAAGAAGTAACGCCGCACCTCCAAAACTATCACAAACAAAACTGCAGATGAACAGAATGGGTTTAAAAGAAGTGAACTCATCTACAGAGGAGACGATCCTCCATTGCAAAGTGTATTCCACGTTTGATGGATTGGGGGATACGCAGTGGAGGACATTTCCAGGAGCAACTCAAAAAAAAAAAAAAATTCGTAAGTATCTTCAAAATGTGATAAAGTTTCACTTAAAAAGATCACGATGGTCACAAAAAAAATCCACAACCATCAGAATAAAATAAAACAAAGGACCGCCTGTCCTGACGCTCACCTGGATCAGGAGCAAGTCACTCAAACCCCCCCCCCCCCCCGCAGACCTCCTTCGAGCTTGAATTTTTTGATGACGTGAACAAACTTTGGTACATCACGGGAGATGAAGCTTGTGGCCATGCTTCATCAAAACTGTGTGTTTGGTTCAAGCGGTAATGACTGACGTGTTTACGGACTGACTCATTGACTCACTCGCTCACTCATTCGATCATGACTTATCCAATCTCATCCAAATTGACAAGAGGACTAAGGGCAACGCGATGGAGGTTGAAGCGACTTAATTTGCCCCCTTCCTCACTGGGGTGTGAAGATGTTTAGCTTAACATGTTGTTTTTTCAAGGCCAATTTTCCAAACAAAAGTAGCAACAACACCAATGATAACAGCAAATTATCAGTTGATCATCAGGGAGGGGTAAATTACCCTATTATTTGGGGGAATGTGGGAGGCTAAAATACTTTTGTCCTGTCCGCCGTTGTGGAATTGAAAGGAAAAGCCTTCTTGCGTCTTTTATTGCCAATCATTAAGTACTGCCTCGGTGGTCATTTTGTGTTGTAGCGGACATAAGGTGAACACATATTCTAAACTTCTCACAGTCTGTTGGGTATTGTTGTTGAAAATAAAATCTCAGAAAACTGAAAGATCTTGCTGAAATGAAGACTGTTGAAGCAGTGACACGATATGTCACGAAAACAAAACAGAATATGGCTGTTATTTTGAGTCGGTCATTAAAGGGTTAAAAACTCAGACATCAATGTGATGAACACTTTAATAAAACTCGGCATATCAGGTCAGGTCAGGTATGGGAGCATACGCCGGAGCAGCGCGTCGCTGCGTCCACTTTCCGCCGGTACTCCAGGGGTCTCCGTCTGGCCATTCTCTCGCTGAGAGAATCTGGTGAGCAGGATCAGCGTCATGAAAACGAGCCACGTGTCCACACAGCCGCAGCTGACGCTCACGGACCATGCAGGTAACAAATCTCATCCGAGTCTCTCTCAGCAACCGCTCGTTGGACACAAAGTCCGAGCAGCGATAGCCAAGGATTCTCCGAAGAGACCTGGTACCAAAGGAATTAAGTTTCCGTCTCAGATCCTTGGTCAGAGTCCAAGTCTCGCATCCATAGAGCAAGACTGGAAGCACAAAAGACTTGAAGACTCGGATTTTCGTCTTACAGGTACCGGCAGCGCCACACCCCATGATCCAATGAATCCATGACTCCCCAGGCCCGACCCAGACATCTATTGACCTCTGACTCGCAGCCAGCAGAGACATGAATATCACTGCCAAGGTACGTGAAGTGATCGGCATATCCTAAAATACAAAGTGAGGCTAAATGACAATCGTAAACATGAAATGCTTCCAACTACCCTTTTTAAGGACTTTAAAAAGAAATAAAACCCGGAATGTAATTTTTAGCCCACGCGTGTGAAGTGAAAAGCGGGGTTAAACAATCGGTCGCGTACATACATACATACGTGCAGAGGCGTACCTGGAGTAATTGGCACCCAGGGCGGACCCTTCCTTTGGAATCCTGCCCCCCCCCCAAGGTGGATCCTTCCTTTGCCCCCCCCCCGAGAACTAAACAAATTGGAAATAAGAAAAATGCAGGACGTTAAAAATTCAGCAAACAGGTAATACTGCTTGGCATTGATATTACAAAAACACATCTTCAACCACAGAGAAAACATCACCAGGAAGAATTTTCAAAAACGTAACAGAAAATCCAGTGCCGAGGAACGCCATACAATGGCGTTCATTGTATGGTGATCCAGTGCCATACAATGCAAAATGCCATGGTAACTGATGGAAGCTAGCTTCTAATTGATGGAGAAAGCTGATGACAAACAAAGCATTTCTGGGATCGTGCTTTATATTCAGGGGTTCGCGCAATTTTTTTTTCACGAGATTCTCTAATGAGTACCGGCAGAAATGGTTTGGTCCTCACACGACAAAACATCGTCAGCTTCGAGCATGCTCGTCTGCTTTCCCAATCGCCACTCCGATTTTTAATGCGCCTCTCAGCTTTGTATACATCTTACTCCTCTGGAAGCGCTCTCTCAGAACGTTCACTCGAGACGACACTCACAAACCGCTCTTTTTTTTTTCGTTCTGGACGCTCCTGGCCTCCTTCTCCTTCTCCACCTCCACCTTCACCTCCATCTCCACCTTCACCTCCTCCACCTCTCAGGACTTTATATTGTTCGCCCCGTTACCTCTTTTTTTAACCACGTTTCTTGAATACAGAATATATCCGGTTTGGATGTGAGATCGCTGATGTGTTTAATAAACTCCGGCCCATGAGCAGCTGAGCTTTTTGCATTCCATTGGATAATTTTAATGAATCAGCAGGGGAATCCTGAGACTGTTTGGAGTCCGACCCTCTGCGTTTTTGGCCTGATTGGCTGAATATTTTATTAATCCTCTTGGAAGAAAACCCCACCCAGCCCGAATGTTTGACGGCTGCAGCGGAAATGATATTCATTTTCTCCGATCTGATCCCTGTTTGAGCTGTACAATTTACTACTTCGTTGATAAAGCCAATGAACCCCATTTTTGTAATATTCATATCCACGTCGGTGATTGCACTCTCAGTTTGGCATTCTGTATCTTTCGTCTCACGCTGAACTCCCACCGGTTTAGTTAGAACGTTAACCGAGCCCTCCGTTTTGGTCTTGCTCCTTACCACGTTTACTGGGGTCTTCATTTTGGGGACCATAAGGATAGCCTCAGCGTAAGACAGTTTCCCCATGCGTCTTCACCTGTTGGATCTGGGCTGCTCTTTGGAATTTGGGGCTCCCTCTGAAGGTTGCACTGTGGTCCCCACCACAATCAGCACAAGACATTTTTTCACTGGTACAGCTTCCGTATTCATGTTCTCCATTACATTTTCTGCAGCGTTGTTTGCCCCGACAGGCTGGAGCAGTATGACTGAACTTTTGGCACTTATAGAATCTTAAAGGGGCTGAAATGTATTCGCATACGGTGAAGGCTTGACACCCCAGGAAAACTTTTGGAGGAAAGACTGGGTTGCCAAAGGACAAAACCACCGAGGTGGTATTGACTTTGACCCCATCCCTGACTGTGGTGGGACGGTGGGTGTCAACAACTCCTACCTCCTCTAAATGACTCTTCATGTCGTAAATTTAAACGGAGGTATCAATCCCGTAAATGACTTCTCAACTCTTCTTCAGAGACCGAGGAATCTGACACAAGACCCGGACCTCACCAAAATACGAGGTCCTCACCACCGTCTCCCATTGGGTGACTGATTTACACTCGATGAAAAGGTCGCCGGATCTGAGGTTTTTTTGTGCTGGACACATCTCCGAATTCTTTTTTTTGGGGGGGGGGGGGGGGTTGTCAGGGACTGAAGGGTTTAGAGTCATTTGAGGCTGAAACTATGACCAATTGTTTGGCGTGGTGCTCATGAGGAATAGAGGGGGCTTTAACCACTTTGGGAGGTTCTGACTCATCGGTACTCTCCCGCCGTGGTCTGCCCCTCTTCCTAGTTCGATTAACCGACCAATATGAACCCTCGTCATCTTCGCCAGACACGTTGATCATCCTTGATCACCTCCTCCCGGCATCCTGGAAGATTAACTTGGCCAATTTTGCTGAGAATTGACCATAATACAGGCAACACAGTAAAAAAGCCGATGCCCCTCTCTCTTCTCCCTCTTCGCGAATGCGTTCTCCTTAGATCTATTTCTTTTTTTAAATCCTAAAAAGTTATAAACTTACAATATCGTTCATAAATTATATTGTTATAATTTATAAACTTAACTTTGTACACTTAAATATTGAAATCATGATAAATCAACGATCAGAATGATCACAGAAGAATCTCAGCGACACGAGTTGAGAAAACCCCTCTTCTTCCGCTTCACTCGGTTGTTCTCCTGTGATCTATCTTCTTTAAAATAAAATAAAAATTTTAAGTTACAAGTTATAACATAAATAATATTCTTATAATTTTTAAACTAAATTTTGCACACTTAAGTTTTGAAATCGCAGTATATCCCAATTATCACGGAAGAATCTTACCGACACTTGAAAAGAAAACCTTCCATCAAAAGCTTCTGTTGTGCTCGTACTCTTCTGAGCTTTCTAGTATAAAGGTAAGGGATTATTCAAAACATTTATTACGGAAATAACTACGCTGAAGGATGTACATGTCGTGAGTGCACATTTACAAAAGCAGTTTCTCAAAACCACAACAATATTATCATGTTACTTGCAACTACCATCTGTCATCCCTCATACCGGCAAGCAGCAGCCTCTTCACTCTCTGCAGATCTGGATAAAATCACAAACTGGTCCAACACGTGGAACATGTCTTTCAATCCGGACAAATCTCACACTCTCACTTTGTCTCTCCGAAAGGACCATCTGGACTCCCCCCCCCCCCCCCATCTACTTTCGCAACAATCCTCTTGAAGAAGTCCTTTCATTCAAGCTTCTGGGTCCCACCATCTGCCATGATCTTTCCTGGGAAAGCCATATTTCCAAGCTGGCTTCCAAAGCCAGTCGCCAATTGGGCATCCTCTGTCGTGCAAAGTCCTTCCTTGGCACACATGAGCTCCTGACCACATACAAAGCTTTCATCTACAGCCTGATGGAGTACTGCTCTCCCTCCCCTAAGGGCTGGTGCTCCTGCCTCTCACCTTTCTCGGCTTCACGCTATGGAAACCAAGGCATTTAGGATCATTGGTATCTCCCGTGATGAGGCTGTGTTTTTGGGTTTCTCACTCTCTCACCACAAGCAGGTCGGTGGTCTTTCTGTCTTCTCACGTCTCCTCTCCGGCCTCGCCTCCCCCCCCCCCTTTGCTCTGTCTGAGATATGTCCCCCACCCATATTTCCGCAGGGTGATCAAGGTCCGCCAGCAACCCCCCTCTGGTAAAACTACCAAAATCAAGAATCACTGCTCACCTTCACTCTTTCATTCTGCTTATTTCCCTCCTCTGGAACAAACTTCCACACTCTCCACCCGCTAATCCACCCTAAACCCACCTCCTTCAAATTCCCTGCTTCCCTCCCTGAAAGTCCCTGTAGTGTCCATCTTGTTTACCCTGTTTACCCCCACCCCATCCCTCTCCCTTCCACAGATCTCCTCATGTCTATGTTCCCTATTGTTCTGTGCGTCCCTCTCCCGCCCCTATTGTCTCCTGCTCCCTTGGTTATAAGTTCTGTGTGTTAACTCTTACACGAGCTTCAACAATGTATCCAAAAAAAACCAGTAAAAGAGATTTAAGCTGGCTTAGCACTCTTTTGACAGATGATAGATGCTGAGCACTCTGTTGGTAAGCTGGCTGGAGCACTCTTTCTTCAAAACATTGGAGCACGTAGGCTGTTCCAGGACATGTATTGTAAACACAATATGCTGCCTTGTCAGATAATGCAACAAACGATCTGCTGACAGTTCGGTGAAAATACATCTTTGTAATAATCATCATCATCATTGTCGGTCTCCAAGAGTAGTTTTGCCACTTCATCTACATTCATGCGTGTCATTTTGAAGGGTACCAACGTCGATTCAGTGCTAAAAATGGCCATACCAGATAGCTCGTACATGGCATATGGAATTTAAAATCTTGTTCCATTGCCTTGCTTCGAGTTTTCTCATAACGTGGTGTTTACTCTAGTGGGGCAACTTAGCTAAATATAGCATAACAATTGTGCATTTTGTGAGGAAAGCACCAAATTTGGCATACTAGTAGCCTAATATATTATGAAAAGATTTGGATATTGGGCCATCTCAAATTCAGCCGCTGATGGCTGTGGCAGCCATTTTCCACTGCCATCAAAAATTTTGAGATGGCCCAATATCCAAATCTGTTCATAATATTGTGACGTCTACGGGACTTGAACAGTCCCGCCAACGTAGAATGAGCCGAAACGATGGAGGCGGTTTATTTATTTATAACCCAAACATGGCGGTTCTAATCGCTCTACCGCAAACGGGACGAGGAAGGTGGCACGAGTCGCTTTTCACTGAGTTGATGATGTTTATTTGTTTTTATTATTACCAGAAATAACAAGACTCGGCAAGAAGAGGGATCCGGGGCGATTCGACGGGATGGTGTGGGATCGGGCGTGGGGAAAACACAGACAATTCCAATGAATATACAAACCTCAAACCCGCTAAGGCGCCAAGTACACACACACACACACACACACACACACACACACACACACACACACACACACAAAACGTAGCTATTTCTGGTGGTCAGGCTGGACCGTGGTGTGGACGCAACTGTCCCTGGTTTGGCGTCGGACGAGCTGGCCTTGCTCTCGTCAGGGGGGGGGGCAGGAGAAACCGTGGTGCTGTCGACCTCCTGGTCCTGGCCCAAGTCCGCTCACAGCCACCAGGGAACCAGTTCTGGCGCCAAGTTGCGAGCAGGAGAGGGAGGCAGGTCCGCCCGCCGTTCGACCCCGTACTCCGAGTCAGCAGAACCCCAGAGCCAACCAAGGTGAGGCACGAGGCTCAGCAAGGCTCCAAGACATGATGAAAAACAGGATCGAATCCGCGCAACAACAAGCACGCTTCCAGCACAACAACTTCCACCCCAAAAAACACGATCTTTTTTTCCCGATCTTCTTCCTCTTCCTTTTCGACCCCGAACAGAACCTTTTTATCCTCCCGTCCTCGTCACTTCCAATCGAGCCGTTTATTGGCCCACCGCCGTCGCCTTCTGCCAATCGTGATCACGGGGCGGAGCCATCCGCAGCACTGTCCTGTGACGTCACGGCCAGCCTCCAGGGACTACTAAAAGGGGTTTACTACTAAAACGCAGACACACTTACCCTATCCCATGTCCCTATCTAATTACGTGACAATTATCATTTCCCCCTTGAAGAAATGAACATTTACTAGACAACTTATCACCACTGAATTGCTACTTATTACATCGAGATCCTGGTAAACTCGAACAGCATGGCATACCTAATTAAACATCCTAATTACCCTTTGAATGCATACCCCCCCTCAAACGTAACAATATATTAGGCTACTAGTGTGCCAAATTTGGTGCTTTCCTCACAAAATGCACAATTGTTATGCTATATTTAGCTAAGTAGCCCCACTACTCTGCACTGGATAAGAAATGAATTCAGATATGCCAATAGAAGAGCAAAATTTGAAAATAAAGTATACGAGACGACCCGTGAACCCGTTTGGTTCCCATTGTGACAGCGGTTGATAAAAAAAAATCATTTCAAGAAAAACAAAAAGATAGCTCCAGCGAACTGTCCCGCTGAGGTTGTTTGCATTGATCAAATTCTCCCGAAGAGTACTTGACTGAATCGGGAATTGATTTTTTTATAATTATTTTTCGTTGCCTGATTTGAACAAAATTTGATACTGCACACCGCAGGAGAATGGTGAGTAAGGTGGGCTGAAAATGTTTGTGCTATCGTGTATCGTTTTGGCTGTATTTCGGGAACATACATACATACATACATACATACATACATACATATATACAAGATAAGAGTTTTAGTAATATATAGATAGATAGATGCACATGCATACTTGGCTTGCAATTGGGAGTGGTGCATGCTGTAAGAGTTAGCAGTCAACGTGTTAAAGATCGTTAAAAAATATATATATCCGGAAGTTTAGAACTCCTGAAGCAGTTTTATACATCACCTTATACACTGGAAAAGACGACGTTGAGCCACATTTTCGGAGATGGAGGCTTTATTGATCACCGTGGATGTACGTCTCCATATGGCAGCTTCCCCCTTTTCAACCCCTATACATACCACCCCCTCGAATGCTATATCTACCGATATAAAACACAGTGTGTATTTGTTTGTCCCACTTCACGAGGACGATTTGAGTAGGGTTTTTAAAGGCCAATCTTTTATGACTGTGTGTTCACGATAGTATATTTTTCAGGATAAAAAAAAAATTTGAAAAACTTTTTCCATTAAAAGAGTTATTACGTCTCTCCTATTGGAATTGTAGATGATGACTTGCAAACTGAGCCTCAAGGGCAGTGTACAGAAGCATTTAAACAATAAATAAATAAACATGAAATACAAGGTGCAGGGAGGTGAAATTCGCTGCACGTGATGTGCAACATGCGCAGAGTATAACGAGTGTTCATTTGCGTCAATGGGATGTCTAATAAATAAAGAAGAGATAAGCACACCTGACACTAGGCCGAGGCTTCAGACTTTGGCACGCTCACGAGGCTGCACCGTCAAACCAAAATGTCCCAAAAGGTATTGAAAATAGGGTCACACTTGTACACGTCGTGTTTTAAAATACAGTAATGCCTTATCTTGCTACAAAACATCATATCTTCCATTCATTCCCCTTGAATATTTTGAACACAATAATTCCAACGCATCATTTGTGGTGGGGGGACCATGTGGCCCAGAGGGACAGTTAATGTGTCGAGAGCAATGAGAAACCGAAAAGTAGACGACAGGAACAGAGACGATAGAGATTTGTGGGATGACAGACATTTTAAATTGACAACTTGGGTTTTTATTACTTTTGAATTGGAACACGACAGAGTAGTGCCTTCCTCCTCCTCCTTCCTCGTTGTTCTGACAATTGAGAGATGAATGGGGGAATGCATGTTGTGAGAATTATGAGGTGTGTGGTTACATTTGGTAGAAATGAAGAATTGAGTGAATGGTACAAGGAGGGTGCTCATGAAGCAGTGAATACTCCCCTCTGGAGACGAACCCTCACCTACATGGGCGTTAGATTAGATGTTTCAAATGTTTTGGTACAGGATGTCGTGCTGCTGTTGGTGAAAAATGTTTGTTTTGCAAAGGTGAATTGGGTTTTTGACATGCCGGAGTGTGGCTCATTGAGAGTACTGTATTGCATTGGTTGATAAGGGCATCCTGGCACTGAGCGCTGTTGGACCTCCCCGTGTGGTAGCCACAGTAAGCCCAGAGAGGGGCAGGGGAGCGTGAGATGGGTCGAGAACCCAGAAGCGGCCTCAAGTGCCACGTGCTACAGGTAGCATGAGTGGGGGAGGCGAGGAAGGGCCTCCATCACCCCCACCCCTCCCCATGACTCGGCAATTCAGGAGGGCAGCCCGGAAAATGGGGATGACCTCTGGAGCGGAATGCCAAATATTGAGTTTGCAGGAAGGACCTGCGAGGAGAGTCACACTGTCCAGCCACGATATTGTGCGGAGGCACAGAATGAAAATTTGAGGGCCAGGCCCAAATTTTATAAAGCACCAACACGCAGGATGACGGGTATTTTTTTTTTTTTGAGTGAATATCGTGCAGTTGTCCTGCAGTTGCAGTCCCAGCAATTTATTTATTTATTTATTGGTATACCTTGCCGAGGCTCGTATGAGAGCTAATACACAACGCACAGCAAGGGGGGCATGAGACAAGAGGGGCGGGAGTGGGAAGGACAAAACAGTGGGGAACAGAGACATGAAGAGATCTGTGGAAGGGAGAAGGATGGGGGTGGAGAACATGGGGAATACAAGATGGACATTGCAGGGACTTTCAGGAAAGAAAGCAGGTAATTTGAAGGAGGTGGGCTTGGGTGGATTATCGGGGGTAGAGAGGATTGAGGATTTGGATGGGGGACGATAAGAGGTGGTGGTGGACAGCGTTTTGAAAGCCTGGAGGGAAGAATGGGATTGAACAGAGTGGGGTAGTTTATTCCAAAGGTGGAAAAAAAGAGGAATGAAAGAGTGAAGGTGAGCAATGATTCGTGATTTTGGTAGTTTTACCAGAAGGGGGTTGTTGGCGGACCTTGAGCGCCCTGCAGAAATATGGTGGGGACAAATCGCAAACAGGGCAGGGAGTAGTGGTGGGGGGGGGGGTGCGAGACCGGAAAGGAGATAGTGGAAGACAGAAAGTCCACTGACCTGCCTGCGGTGAGAGGCCCAAAGACTCGTGGGAGATACCAATGATCCGAAATGCCTTGGTTTCCACAGCGTGCAGCCGACAGAGGTGAGAGGCAGGAGCACCAGCCCAGAGGTGAGAGCAGTACTCCATCAGGCTGCAGACGAAAGCTTTGTATGTGTTCAGGAGATCAGGTGGGCCGAGGAAGGACTTTGCACGATGGAGGATTCCCAGACTGGCTTTGGAGGCCAGGTTGGAAATGTGGCTTTCCCAGGAAAGATCATGACAGATAGTGAGACCCAGAAGCTTGAATGAAAGGACTTCTTCAAGAGGATTTTTTAAAAAGTAGGTGGGGGGGGGGGTGGGGGTTCAAATGGTCCTTTCGGAGAGACATAGTGAGAGTGTGAGATTTGTCAGGATTGAAAGACATGTTCCACGTGTTGGACCAGTTTGTGATTTTATCCAGATCTGCAGAGAGTGAAGAAGCTGCTGCTTGCCGGTCTGAGGGATGACAGATGGTACGGCAGATGGTGGAGTCATCAGCAAAGAGATAAAGAGGATTTTCCAGAGTCGGAGACATCATTGATGAAAACCAGAAAAAGAACAGAGTCCAGAACACTGCCGTGAGGAACTCCAGCCTGGATCAGAAGAGGGGATGAAAGAACTCCATTTAGGGCCACACGTTGGCTGCGACAGGAGAGGAAGTCTGCGAGCCATGAGTGGAGATGTCCTTGGATACCGTATGAAGAGAGTTGGATGAGCAGGGCAGGGTGCCAGACCATGTCAAACAAGCGATATGCAGAGGGATACGGCTCTGATTTCATGTCCGGCATTGAGGACCTCCATCCATTGTTGGGAGAGCAGAAGCAGCATATCCAGGGTAGAGTGACCTGGTCTGAAACCAAATTGATGATCGGAAATCAAGCCATTGGGGAAGAGGAAGGATTTGATGTCTGAAGCGATGATGAATTCCATAACCTTGCTGATGATTGGGAGAAGGCTGATTGGTCTGTAGTTGCAGGGATCTGTTTTTGCACCTTTTTATGCAGGGCAGTGATGTTTGCTGATTTCCAAGCAGATGGCAGATGGGCTTGGGCAAATGAGAGGGTGAATAGAACAGAGAGAGGGTGAGCAAGGGCAGTGGAGCAGGTTTTTAAGGCACGTGGGCTGATGCCGTCTGGACCGGTTGCAGAATCTGAGTCGAGGGTTGACAGCAAGCTCTCCACCTTGTCAGGAGAAATGGACACAGAGTCCAGGGACAGTTGGGTACGACTGGGTAAGGTGGGTACAGAAAGCGATGTGTTTTGGACATAAGATTTCGATGCAAACACCGAGTTTCGGCATTCAGCCTTTTCACGTGCGGTATCAGCAATGCGGCCATTTGAGGTAAGGGAGGGGATGGAGGGGGAACATACACCAGAAACAGATTTGACTAGACGCCACCAGGATTTGGAGGAGGGAGAGAGGTTTGAGAGTTCAGACTTGAGCTTGTTTTCTGACTCTCCTGAGGGTAGATACACACTTGTTCCGAGCTTTATGGAAGGAACTGAGATTACCCTCAGTTGGGTTTGCTTTCCATGAGGCAAAGGCAAGTTGTTTGAGGACAACTGCCTCGCCACAAGCTCCAGTGAACCACAGGTGGGAGGAAGGGTAGGACAACTGAAGACGAGAGGGGATAAATCTTCGCATGAGGGAGAGCAAGTTTCTTTGAAAGAATTCCCAGGATGAGTTGATGTTGGAGTAAGTAGCGAGGGAGACCAGTCTACAAGTTTGATGGCTGCTTGGAGACCCTGTCAGTCGGCCTGAATGAAATGCCAGACTCGACGGTGGTGAGGTGGTTCTCTGATAACAGCCAGAGAGATGTCCACTTTGACAAGGACGTGGTCAGAAGAACCGATTGGAGTGGAGGAAGAACAGCAGATATTTTCAGGGAAATTTGTCAAAATCAGATCCAGAAGGGATGGAGTACCATTGGTTGAGATCTGGGTTGGGAAGTTGACCGATTGAGTCAGTCCCATTGAGTCGCAGAAGTCTTTTGCTGAAGTGCCATGGCAGGTGAGAGAGGTACCCACACCCAGCCAACTGGCATGATGACAATTGAAGTCACCACGTGTGAGGAAGAGAGAGTTTGGATGTGAAGTTAGAAGTTGGTCCATGTTTTTGGATCATGAGGTGTAAATGGAGTCATCACTGTTTGGTGGATGGTACAGCACACATATAAACATGAGGTGGGAGTGGAGGGGAAGCAGTAGGCAGAGGTATTCCTTGGGGTGTGGGGGAGTGAGGGCAGTGCATGGAGAAAACCACTGTTGGGGGAGTTGAGGTTGCGTAGAACCACTGTTGGGGGAGGGGAGAATTATTGTAAAAGAGAAATGAGTTTTTGTGAAGTTAGGATGGAGTTGGGATGCTCCCCCTTGGAACCATTGTTGTGTGTCTGTGGCCACTGGAGTCACGGAGTCGGGCAATTGGATTTTTTGTGGACCCATTGTGTCCCAAATTGTTAGTTTAGTGGTATGCACACCTCCCCTCCCCCACAAATCAGGCTACTCCACTCGCGAGCTTGTGGTGCCATGCCCCCTCATTCATTTGTCACTGTGTGTGTTTCAATTTTCCTCCTAGGAGATAGGATAGTTAGAGGGCTTAATGGACCCGGGAGGAATATATTAATTCGAAGGGCTTCGAGGGACAGGGGGGAGGTTGTAGTTAAGTTCTTGGGACGAAAGGGGGTTGGGGTAGTTGGAGGAATTAGTGAGGTCCATAGGTTAGGTTAAGGCCAAAGCTGGCCCCCTGATCTGCTGCTCTCACGCAGCTCTGCCCACGACGAGTACAACACCAGAGGCCGGTCAGCATCACCTGCCATTCAGGTTTGCCTGTGGCCAGTTTGCCTTGTTGCCTTGTCATTCCTTTGCCAATTATGTTGCCCTGCCTGTTGCCTGCCGCCTCTGTCATGCCCTCCCCAAGGACTATTGTGAGCAAAGGACCACTTTTTTGTGGCTGTGTTGACCTGCTGTCAGCCATTTAAGGACTCACTCGAAGTCTCGACGAGCCAGGAACCAATGGAAATGCGGCACGACCGAGCAGTGGGATGCACAAAGCACCATGACCAGAGCAAGCGAACTGTGAGTCTGTCTGTCTGGTTCTGTCTCTTTTGTTGAGCTTGGCCTGTCAACAACCTGCGGAATCGTGAGAACCGCCGAGAGGAGACAGAGTCTGGACAAACCTGCACACGTCTGTTACGAGCCTGCATAAGCTTCTGTCATTTACCTCTCTGGACCACAAGGGCCGCAGCCGTTCCTGCCTGTTGAACCACACGATATCTGACACTGCACCGACACTACTCATATCCCCATTTCCCCCACCCATCCTGCCCCTCACTTTGGATCAACACAGCCCACCTTGTCTGTGTCAGGTAAGCCAGGGACCGTAAATAGGCTCCACTCTTCTTCTCATCCTTTTCTTTCTGTCGACTCTTCCCCGGTCTGATTGTGTGGCGCGCCTGTCTTTTGTCGAAGGTAAATAAGATTGTAGAAGGAAAATTTACGTGCGAGGGGTAATTAATTTTACTATGTGCCTTTTGATCTGTGCATGTGGATTTAACAGCTTGAATGCCCCTGTTAGTGCCCTATTGATTGTGATCTCCATGTGTGTTGATTGTAAATACGTGCTTCAGTCTTTGGTAAACTGTGCTTTCAAACCTGCCTGGTTGTCCTTTTCCTTCATTGGTCTGACATAAGTGTGTACGTATTGAATAGACGGGATGATTGTACCCCACTGATTCACTCCACTGGTTTAGCCAACGTCCACCCTATGGTTCGCAAGGCCGTAATAAGTTTATAGGTGGGCGTTGAGGGCTTGGTGCCCCGGTTGAAGAAATTGGATCAGTAAGGTAATGCGACTGAGGGTGTGAGGACTCTGCTCAATTCAATTGCCTCAACCAGCGTCTGTGGTCGCTTAACAATCTGTCGGGCCGTGGAGTTATCTGTAGTCTGGTGGCCGCAGTGTCGGAAGTCAAGCGGCGGGTCCAAGCGACCCCCTTGTGCATCGTGGCGCACTCACCCTGAACCCATAACAATACATTACAGGAGTTTTAGTAGAGTCAATTATGGATGATCTGTGACGAATGTTCAGGGAACTCAGTTTCAAAGTGTTTTCTGGGTCACTGATACCTGCTGATGGAAATGAGCTGGGGTGACCCTTTTGAAAATGTTGGTGTGATCAACAGAGCGTCTTTTTCAAAATGGCTGTCGGGCATCACAAAATATCTTGCTTGTTGCTCATCATCGAAAGTGATATGCAAGCTTTAGTTTTTTTCAAACCTGGTAGAAAGTTAGGAACAGACATTTAGCACCATGCAGAGCGATATAAAATGTGTCCAATTATATTTTAATTATTGATCAAGTGACCCAATTACATTGGGTCACTTGATCAATTGTTGAAAAAAAATTTTTTGATTTTTTTCAGATTGAAATGGATTTCAGAAGTTTGACCTTGAGTTGACCTTTTGACCTCAAAAATAGTTGGTTTCCCCAATTCAGTAACGCACGATGCAATTGCTGCTTCATTCTCAAGTCAATGGGATGAAAATTAACGATTTTTCAGATAAAAATTGTTGATCTTTGAAGTTTGACCTTGAGTTGACCTTTGACCTTTTGATCGAAAAAAAAAAAGAGTTGGTTTCCCCAATTGTGACGCAGTATGCAAAATCTTGTTCAAATTTCAACTCGATTGGATGAAAAATGACCATTTCAGAAATTTGACCTCAAGATGACCTTTGACCTCAAAATCAACAAGGCTTCTCAGTTGGGACCTCCCTCGACAACTTGGTAAAGTTTCATGACGATCGGTTTCGAATAATTGTGACCTGTGACCCAGTGACCACCAATATACTTGAAAAATCTTCGATTTTGTAACCAAGATTTCGGCTCGAGAAAACCAAGGATCGTTGTGAAGGTTTTAATATCAGTCTCGGTTCGATCCAGAATCCTTGTGATTCTTGCATTTTAAAAAACAAAACCCGGAATGTTCATCACGAAGTATTCGATGTGTGACGAATCTGCGGATTGGAATTGATGAATTCACTCATTTCAGAGATTGATTGAGCACAGTCTTCACTCGCACGTTGTTGTTTGTCTGTATTGTACTGTATTACGTTGTACCGTGCGGTACTGTATTACACTGTACTCGACGTACTGTACGTTATGAACCGAGATTTGTCCCTTGAGGAGCACAGAACGAACCCCCCGGGATCGAGGAGCGGCTCTGATGGAGGAAACGCGCTCAGTCCGGGAGGTTCTCCCGGTAATGAGGAGTCTGGACCCGGTACGTACTGTTCGTTCCCGTACGGGGTCCGTGCTGTTCTCTATTTAAATAAATAATATAATTTATATGGGGAATCCCACGATGTCCGGGTCGACGTCCTGAGGCGGTGAAGCGATTCCGTTCGTTGTAATCGGAGCTCGGACGGTGATTTGGATTCCTGAGAGCAGATTCGTTAAACATTAAATACTACTCCCTCTTTTATCTAATCTTTGTTATTATCACCTCGACACCTTCGGAATCCTTCGGTGCTGAGAGAGGATTTTATGTTGATTTAGGAACTGTACAAGAATTGTTATTAAAAGGCTGAAAATTTGGGGGAGGAAGGTGGGGGGGGGGGTTGAAGGGGGAGGGAATTAGTAAATATTAACAAAGAGAGATTGTTGGGTTTGGGGTTGAGGGGGAGGGAATTAGTGAATACTAGTGCATGCCCGTAGGTGCAGCTTCGTTCCTTCACTCTCGTAAACGACGACTGGATTGGGGAATTGTTTCAATTAGATCGGACCAACCGTGTCATAAATGGCCATAACTTGGGAAACACCTGGGAAACATACTCAGGTCCCCAGCGTCAATTGTGACGTCATATCAAACGAAGAAGAAGAATTGTGATGCCCCCCCTCTCTCATCCCCTCACTCCCCCCTAGTCTCACCCCTCCTCTCTCTTCTCCCTCCTCTCTCCTCCCTCCTCTCTCGCCCCCACTCTCACCGCCCCCCTCTCTCGCCCCCTCCTCTCTCGAATTGTGACGCCTCCTCTCTCTCATCCCTTCTCTCTCGCCCCCCCCCAAACCTTGGGATTAATCAATAATTTGAACAATTAATTCAAACCTTAGGAAAACACAGCTTTCAAACCTTGGGAAACAGCTGAAACGGATGAAGAACGATATCAAACCTTGAAAAGGCACATTTTTCCCAGCGTCAATTGTCCCCAGCGTCAATTGTGACGTCATAGCAAACGATGAAGAAGAAGAATTGTGACGTCAACCTGCAAATAAATGAATAAATATTAATTGTGGCGTGATTCGTGACGTCATAGCACCGTGTCTTGTCATTGGTTGACAGATGAATGGCCGTAACTTGGGAACTGCTTGTCCGATGAATATCAAACCTTGAAAAGGCACATACTAAGGTCCCCAGCGTCAATTGTGACGTCATTCGTGACGTCATTCGTGATGTCATAGCACCGTGTTTTGTCATTGGTTGACAGATAAATGGCCGTAACTTGGGAACTGCTTGTCCGATGAATATCAAACCTTGAAAAGGCACATCCGCGGGTCCCCAGCAATATTCCTGGCAAGTTTCAATCAGATCGGACCGTCAATCGTGCAAAAAAAATAAAAATAATAATAATAAATAAACATTAATTGTGACGTCATTCGTGATGTCATAGCACCGTGTCTTGTCATTGGTCGACAGATAAATGGCCGTAACTTGGGAACCGCTAGTCCGATTGATATCAAACCTCGAAAAGGCACATCCGCAGGGCCCCGGCAATATTCCTGGCAAGTTTCAATCCGATCGGACCGGCGGTTGTCGAGAAACAGAAGTCGCAGACACACACACACACACACACACACACACACACACACACACACACACACACACACACACACACACACACACACCACACACACCACACACCACACAACACACACCACACAACACACACCACACAACACACACCACACAACACACACCACACACCACACACCACACACCACACAACACACAACACACAACACACAACACACAACACACAACACACAACACACAACACACAACACACAACACACAACACACACTGCTGGAATTATTGATAGATTAACCAAGAGAGATTGTTGGGTTTGGGGTTGAGGGGGAGAGAATTAGTAAATATTAACCAAGAGAGATTGTTGGGTTTGTTTCCTTAACTTCGTGTAACCAAAACCTATTAATCACTTTTTACTTTTCCAAGCCGTTTCAAAAAGATATTTTTCAGGGAATTAAAAAGGAACAAATTTTCTGGATAATCTCTCGTGATGAAGATTTTCTTTATAAATTCTCCTGAAAGTTGAGTTTGAATTTGATATTTTTATTTTCAGATTTTATTGTGAAGGTGAAGGTGGAGTCCGAGTTCATTGATGATTATTCCTCGCTCATCAAAGGTTTGAACAACAACAACAACAACAACAACAACAATAACAACAACAACAACAATGCTCCTGTTATAGTTCGGCTTGAATGAATTATTAAACACTTTCCTCCGGTTTTATCTTGCCTGTTCGAAGAACAGGCGTGAGCGTGAAAATGTTAAAGTTTTTGGTGCAAGTTATTTAGAAGCTTGCCATTCATTTAATATGTGGACTAGGATGTTGATATTTGGCATGGAGATTCCTTTGGGGTATATTAATTATTGATGTAGTGAAGTTGAAATTAAAAAATAATTTCAAATGTTTTAAATTTTTGACCTGTTTTGAACTTAACTTTTTTGTAGCACATCAACGTTAAAGTTTTTGGTGCAAGTTATTTAGAAGCTTGCCATTCATTTAATATGTGTACTAGGATGCTGATATATGGCATGGAGGGAGGTTCCTTTGGGGTATACTATTGGTGTAGTGAAGTTGAAATTAACAAATGATTAAAAAAAAAAATTAAATTTCAACCTAAGATGGTGTAAGAGCCACCCAATGCTCGCCTGTTTATACTAGACGCTTGCCATTCATTTAATATGTGTACGAGTTTACTGATTACAAAATACAAATACATATATTGCTTTAAAATTATTTGGATCAGACTTCACTGCAATGCTTTATAAAATCTAGAGGGGGAGCACTCGGTAGAGTGCAAAACCTCCGCCGCCAATACTGCTGGGTCTGATACCCTATTCATTGTACCTGATACCCTATTGATATATGAACCTGATACCCTATTCATTGTAGGTCAAAATGGATCAGACTCTACTGAACCACGATTGAATAGATTAAACTAGATCGACCCACATGGAGAAATGCCAAAAAAATGAAATCAAATTTTTTTTTGTAAAAAAAGTTGCAAAATTTGTTTTTTTTTTTCTCTAACAATTTTTTGGGGGTTGGAAATCATGTAAAACATGTAGAAATGCAAAAAAAATTCAAATATTTTTCAAATAAAATCGAAATTTTTTTGAAAAAAGTTGCAAATTTTTTATTTTTTCTCTAACAAATTTTTTTTTGGTTGGAAATCACTTAAAACATGTAGAAATGCAAAAACAAAAATTCAAATATTTTTTCAAAATGGCCACCATAGCAGCCATATTGGACTTTGGACCAAGTCCAAAATCTAATGGCATGATCCTTGGACCATACCTTATCCCCCCCACCAAGTTTCGTTGAAATCCGTCCAGGAGTTTTTCCGTAATACTGTTCACAAACAAACAAACAAACAAACAGACGGGTGAAAACAGTAACCTCTGTCCATCTTCGATGGCGGAGGTTAAATATTATTAGCCTAGTCTTTTAAAAACAATAAATATATAAACAGGCGAGCATTGGGTAGCGTTGACACCAACTCTCTGGTATTTGGTACCTGTTGTGTTTCTCTCCGTACAAGTGTCCATTCCATCAGTACAGTATTCATCCAAATGAACATCCAGCCCATGTTATCCTCTTACTCGTAAGTTCGTATGATTCTAAACCACAACACTTTGTTCAGATGACACACAAATCCATGGTCCTACCGAGGATGTACAGTGCCTATAAGACAGTCTACACCCTCTTTTCAAAATTTTCACCTTTCGTTACCTACTAGCCTGGAATTAAATTACATTAAATCAGACTTTTTCCACCTTTATTTACACATCGTGACCCACAACTTCCAAGTGAAAAACAAATTCTACAAATTTCAGAAAATTAATTAAAAATACAAAACTTGAATATCTTGGTTGGATAAGTGTCCTTCCCCCTGAGTTAATACTAGATGGAAACACCTTTGACAGCGATTACAGCTGTGAGTCTGACAGCAATCGGTCTCCTTGCTTGGTCATCAAGTTTGGAGGGTTGGTCTGATCGAGGCAGGGTCTTGGTGGTACCGTACGCCTTCCACCTCTTAATGATTGTCTTAACTGTGCTCCGAGGGATATTCAAGGTCTTTGAAATATTTTTATACCCATCCGCTGATCTGTATCTTTCCACAACTTTATCCTGGAGGTCTTTTGAAAGCTCCTTGGTGCTCATGGTTGAGTCTTTGCTGTGAAATGCACTACCCAGCAGAGGAAACCTACAGGAACAGCTGATTTTATTCCGAAATAATCAGAATCACGACAATTTAACACAGGTGGAGGGCAATTAAATTGGTGTATGATTTTGAACTTGATTGGTTACACCTGACCTAATTTACAATTGCTATTATAAGGGGGGGAGGGGGGGAGTGGACACTTATCCAACCAAGATATTCTTGTTTTGTATTTTTAATTAATTTTCTGGAATTTGGAAATTTGTTTTTCACTTGGAAGTTGTGGGTCACGATGTGTAAATAAAGGTGGAAAAAGTCTGATTTAATGTAATTTTATTCCAGGCTATCAGGAAACGAAAGGTGAAAATTTTGAAAGTAGTGGGGCAACTTAGCTAAATATAGCATAACAATTGTGCATTTTGTGAGGAAAGCACCAAATTTGGCACACTAGTAGCCTTTTGGCAGATTTGGATATTGGGACATCTCAAATTTTTTGATGGCAGTAGAAAATGGCTGCCACAGCCATCAGCGGCTGAATTTGAGATGGCCCAATATCCATATCTGTTCATAATATGTTAGGCTACTAGTATGCCAAATTTGGTGCTTTCCTCACAAAATGCACAATTGTTATGCTCAGTTGCCCCACTAAAGGGGGTTTAGACTTTCTGCAGGCACTGTATCTCAGAGAGACTCACTTCAGTGAGATTTGTTGCAAGCTGCTTTTACGCTTCATTGAAGCAATCAATAAGGAAAAAAAAAAACTACGCTCTATTAAGCATTTATTAACCTGTATGAGTTATATCATCATCATCATCATCATCATCATCATCATCATCATCATCATCATCATCATCATCCGGCCGTTTACATGCTTGCATGTGTAAGCCGTGGTTCACCTAATGGCTGCTTTCCAGACTGCACGATCGCTCTCAGCGACACATCCCATGTTTTCCTCGGATGGCCTCGAGCTCTCCTTCCATGCAAATTCATATTTACTAGTACGTGCCGGTAAAAAAAAAAAAAAATACAAAAAGAAAAAAAAAAAATAATAATAATAAATAAATAAACCACACAGGCCGTTTCTTCGCTCTCACGTGCCCGTACGTGCGTGACCCGGAAGTTCGATATTATTCGCAGTTACGATTATTCGCAATTTATTTTTAATACCCAATTATTCAATTAGCGCCAACGTATTTTACCTTTTCGCAATGTCGTGGCAAGGAAAAACAAAAAGAGAAGAAAAGAGAGAGAAAAAATTTACTTCCTGGTTCGGAGCATACCGGCACTCTGATGTTCCAGAAATTTATACACCGTCTAATATGAAAATGATCATAACTTGGGCCATTGTGTTTATCTATAAATGCGCATAAGAAATCGAGAAATTATTAGAATACACGAAGTCATCACTTTCCGGAAGCCCGTACGTTGTAACCCGTAATGGGGAACGTGGCTGAGGTTCCCTTCCCCATCGGCCACGCCTACGCAATAACGTGTCTTGTCATTGGTTTGGTAAATAAATGGCCATAACTTGGGAAGCACTTGTCCGATTAATATGAAACCTTGAAAAGGCACATCCTCAGGTCCCCAGCAATATACCTGGCAAGTTTCAATTAGATCGGACCAGAGGTTGTCGAGAAACAGCGGTCACACACACACACACACACACACACACACACACACACACACACACACACACACACACACACACACACACACACAGACACACACACAGAGATTGCTGGAATTATAGATAGATACATTTGTGAACAAGCCTTTAATATCAAAGGATGCCATTATGTTGTCCTCACTTGTCGGTGTTTTAGCTTTTGTTCAGAGCACAGAGCATTTGTTCACGTAGTAATCTTCCTGCTGAAATTGACAAAATCATGAATATACTCGGTGAGAATGGTTATCCTGAGCATATAGTTAAGAGATACGTACACAAGTTTCTAAACACGACAAAAGATCGGAAGATTGGTCCGGACAAATGTCCAGTCTATATCTGGATGCCCTGGAAAGGGCAATCATCACGAAGGTTTGAAGTACAAATTAAACATATTGTATCCAACACGTTTCTGGCTGTGCAACCCGAGTAATCTTTACCTCTTGCCGTTTGCTGACGTCGGTCAACAAGGATGTGCCCACCTCACAAACCAGCAATGTTATTTATGAGTTTAAGCTCCGATGTGGAGCTCGGTACGTGGGCCGCACAACACTAAGATCGGCTGATCGGATCAAACAACACGTCCCCTTGGCGATTCGAAGAAAGATTGTGAGGGTTAGAACACAACCAGTACGAGCATGTAGAAATATCCAGCAACCACCGGCCACTGTACCTGCTTCATCTGCCATTGCACAGCACCTGGTTGACAACCCTATCTGTGCAGACCAGTACAATGCAGATATGTTCAGGATATTGAGCCGAGGTCGGAGCTCGTTTCATTTTCGTATGTTGGAAGCAACTTTCATCCTTACCACCGATCCAATCTTATGTCATCAAAAGGAATTTGTACGATCTCTGTGTCTCTTTCAGCTTCGAAAGATCAAGGGAAGTACAGTAACAAATGGTGAATGGACCTTAGGGGAAACCCATCCCCCCTCTCTCCAGGATGTGGTTGCAAACGTCAATCATCGACGAACTCTGCTCCAGCCAATGGGAGCTCGAGTTGAAGATGATGAGCCGACCAATTGGCGTTCGGATTAACCGTGACGTCATTACGGTTGAACCAATCAGCGTCTACCTGATTGAGACCTCCGTATAAAGCACGCGCCTTCACTTCCTTCTTCACTTGCTGCGATTTTTACCCTGAAGGAGTACAGCACGAAAAGCTTCGGTCACTATTACGTCGTGTTTATTTGTATACATACATATTTATACATACTAATTGATATTTATACATACATATTTATACACCTTCCACGCAAACACAGCTGCCCGCCCCCATCCTTTCCACATGTCCGAACCATCTCAACCTCTCCCTACGCATAACATCACTAATGCTTTCTCTACCTCACCTGTCTCTTAATTCCACATTTGGTTTCCTATCCTTCAGTGTCACAAAACACATCCACCTCACCATTCTCATTCATTTCGTTCACAGCTCCGTTCATCCTCCTTTTTGATTCACCCATGTTTCACTGCCATACAACATCACGCTTCGAACGGAAGCTGCATAGTTTTCCCCTTAATTGGAGAGAGAGCCCTTTTTGATGTCAATCGGGGTAAACTTCCTCCAGCCACTTCTAATTCTTGCATTCACTGCTGTCTCCACACCACCACCTGCACCAATCATATCACCAAGGTAACATAATTTATCTATACATTCCAGGGATATAGGTATCCCCATAAACCTTTCCGCTCTAACTGCAGTCACTCGTTTACCTGCGCAAACAACACTTTTGAAGTCAGGAATCACCTGCAGTCTACCCCTGATGCCACAACACCTCTTGTGCACCCAGCAGTTGCAGGATTCACACAATATTGAATTGCTACCGACACCTTTTCTACAGACAGCACAGGGCCACCTCCCTCTTTTTTTTCACACTTCCTTCTCCCACACCACAAATCAGTACTTTTGTTATCACTGTATTCACTTTCAGTCCTCTGGTCTCCATATCCTCCTTCCATACTGCATATTTACCCATTACCTCTTCCACACTGTCGGCTATCAGCATACAGGAGTTCCCAAGGTGAGCCTCCTCTAAATTCCTGTGATGTAGCCTCAAGAACCATGATGTGCAGGATTGGGCTCAAGACTGACCCTCTGATGAACACCCACTTTCACTTCAAAATCCTCACTCTGCACTCCATTTACCCTCGCAGAGGTTTTTGGGCCATCATACATTGCCATGACTACCCTAACTAACCAATCCTCCACACGTAACTTTCTCATGGACCATTGCACGACTTCCTGAGGCACCCAATGGAGCGCCTTCTCCAAATCCACAAATATAAAGTACTGTTGTTTATTCTTTCTCAGATATTTTTTCCTGTAATTGCCGAACTATAAAAATTGCCTCGATCGTGCCCATTTCTGGCACGAAACCAAATTGAATTTCATGTATATCAACACTCTGTGTTACAAATGTATCCAGAACTCTCTCTCTCTCTCTCTCTCTCTCTCTCTCTCTCTCTCTCTCTCTCTCTCTCTCTCTCTCTCTCTCTCTCTCTCTCTCTCTCTCTCTCTCTCTCTCTCTCTCTCTCTCTCTCTCTCTCTCTCTCTCTCTCTCTCTCTCTCTCTCTCTCTCTCTCTCTCTCTCTCTCTCTCTCTCTCTCTCTCTCTCTCTCTCTCTCTCTCTCTCTCTCTCTCTCTCTCTCTCTCTCTCTCTCTCTCTCTCTCTCTCTCTCTCTCTCCCTCTCTCTCTCTCTCTCCCCACTCTCTCTCCCACCCCACTCTCTCTCCCACCCCACTCTCTCTCCCACCCCATCTCTCTCCCACCCCACTCTCTCTCCCACCCCATCTCTCTCTCCCACCCCACTCTCTCTCCCACCCCACTCTCTCTCCCACCCCACTCTCTCTCCCACCCCACTCTCTCTCCCACCCCACTCTCTCTCCCACCCCACTCTCTCTCCCACCCCACTCTCTCTCCCACCCCACTCTCTCTCCCACCCCACTCTCTCTCCCACCCCACTCTCTCTCCCACCCCACTCTCTCTCCCACCCCACTCTCTCTCCCACCCCACTCTCTCTCCCACCCCACTCTCTCTCCCACCCCACTCTCTCTCCCACCCCACTCTCTCTCCCACCCCACTCTCTCTCCCACCCCACTCTCTCTCCCACCCCACTCTCTCTCCCACCCCACTCTCTCTCCCACCCCACTCTCTCTCCCACCCCACTCTCTCTCCCACCCCACTCTCTCTCCCACCCCACTCTCTCTCTCTCTCCACTCTCTCTCCCACCCCACTCTCTCTCCCACCCCACTCTCTCTCCCACCCCACTCTCTCTCCCACCCCACTCTCTCTCCCACCCCACTCTCTCTCCCACCCCACTCTCTCTCCCTCTCACTCCTCTCTCTCTCTCTCTCTCTCTCCCACCCCTCTCTCTCTCTCTCTCTCTCTCGCTCTCTCTCTCTCTCTCTCTCTCTCTCTCTTTTTTTTCCATGGTCCAACAACTTCAGACCCCTATAGTTGCTCCGAACTAAGGCATCACCCTTCCCTTTATAAATATTCACCATTACACTCTTCAACCAGTCATCTCGGGCAGATACGTCTCCCTTATAATTGCATTTATCAATTACATCATTAAATTCACTCCAATATCACCAGATGCCTTCAGCATCTCTGCGACAATACCAGTCCTGCTCACCGCTTTACCATCCTTCATTTCGTCGATGGCTTTTTTCAGCCATTTACTCTTTATCTCAGGTGGCCGGCCCTGCACCGGCTCTACTGCCTCCAGAATATCCCTGTTCAGAGGGAACTCCTCATTTAGCAGGTGCTCATAGTAACTCCTCCAAGCATTTCTAATCTCACCATCGTCAACCAGGACATTAACCATGTCATTCTTCACACATTGTTCTCCTATGAGATCCTTATTTTGACCGATCATTTGCTTTGCTTTCCTAAATATCTCCCCTCTACTCTGTGCGTTATTCATCACATCTGAAAGTGAATCCTGTATTTATGTTTTTAGCCTTGTAAACTTCTCTTCTTGCCATACGTTTAGCCACTAGGTATTCCTCCTTATCCCTTCCCTTTTTCCAAAGCCTAAACGGTCTTCTTCTTTCTTGAATCGACATATTTGCCTCATTATTCCACCACCATGTAGCCTCATGTCTTGCTGGGCTCTTCTATATCTATATCTACACATATATGTATATATATATATATATATATATATATATATATATATATATATATATATATATATATATATATATATATATATTTTTTTTTTTTTTTTTTAATGTTTTTGTTAACAAGGCACTTCCAACCAATAGTAAACTCGCTCTAATCCGCTGTTTTGAGCAATACGCAAGAACAGACCCGATCTCAGGCAACGTTTCACCCACTTCACAGCAGGCGTCCTCAGGCCAATAAACCCCGAGACTCGACATGTATCGGTTTTATTTTATTTTAAATTTTTTTTTTTAACTTGCACGTGATCTGGTGTTTGTGTGCGAGTCAGCATGTGTTTGCGCTTCTTGTTGTTTTTGTGTTTCTGGCACACGAACATGGCTGGACTAATGTCCGGGTTGGATGTGATTAGGTGTGGGGCTGTGTGATTGTTGAGGTTCCTGTTGGGTATTGCATACATGTGGATGTGGTTTTTGGAATTAAGTGTTGTTGTTTGTTGCTCGCCTTTTCCAGCTGTTTGCACCATCCAGTTTTTGTCATTTGTATCAGAGGTGTGTATTGTGTGAGTATGTCCACCATCTCCCCAGTTTGACCACCCTCTCGGCTCTTCACGTGCCATGCTTCCCGTATTAACTTATGTCATTTATCGGATGTCATGTCTCGGACACGGGTCCCATCACAGTCAAATATGTGGCCAGATTGCAGGCAATGACATGCTATGGCTGGCTGTTTCACATATCCAAGCCCGATTGCTCGATCATCTTCATCTAGCCTTTGTTTTAAATTTCTTCCAGTTTTGACGTGTCTGGTTTGCCGAGGCTCGGGGTCTATTGTGCCTGATAAAGCCAGTTGTGAAGCTGGTGAAACGTTTCCTGAGACCGGGTCTGCTCTCGCTTTTTTTGCTCAAATTAGCGGAGTCGATCTAGTTTTTTTTTACTTTTGGTTGGAAGCACCTTCTTCTTCTTTACAATACATGTATATATATATATATATATATATATATATATATATATATATATATATATATATATATATATATATATATATATATATATATATATATATATAGTGATAAGGTTGACGTCATTGGTGAAGTGGTATTCCAGCTATAATTGGTTGAATCAAAATCTTTATCTGAAGCTTCATATATCTGATTTCCGATCTGATGTGTGAAGAATGAAATATATGACGTCATTGATCATTTGGTCTGTTGGCCATATTGGTTGAAAATATAAATATTAAAAAAAACTTTCTCCAGAATGGCTTAACAGATTGATGCGAAACTTTATACATATGATGGACTCGTCATGGGGGAATATAGTTTGAATTTTTTTTTTTCAGATTCACCTTCATTGATGCAATTTAGCCTTTTCTGCTTGCGTGCTGTTGGCCACAATCATTGCCTCCTGGGAACATGCCACTGGCATACGGAACATATTGCACACTGGAAAACTTCCGCACTTAAACAGTTCATGTGCACACAAGTGGTTGTAAAATATCCTAATAATCAAACAATAATAAATAAATGTATGGATAATAGCAATGTATGTGACATAATCTGGTGCATTGATGATACGGGTATATGGGCCATAACAAGCAGTGGGCCATGATAGCAGCATGTTCAGTTGATGATGGTATTTTTGTTCGGAATGAGCGTGCAAGGCAAGACTATATGCTCTCCGAGTGCCGTTCCAGTTTTCATTGGATTCACTGATGTCACACGGTTTGCAGTTGAAGCTCCTCGAGTGAAGATGGAAACCTTCCAGAGTGACTCTCTTCAGTCCTCCCAAGATGATTTGAGCAATGAGCATGTAAAGCAGGAACCGTGTGATTCTCCTCCCACGGAGCCGAGCAGAGCTGCTCAGCTGCTCGAAGGTAAGTCGAGTTGCGCGGAGAACACGTCACACTGTGTTTACTTATTTTTGTTTGTCATTTTTTCCATATAAATTATTATTTATTTCCAATTGTTGTAGAATTGCCGATGTGTTCAAAGTGTTTCCACTCACGTGGGCTGTTTTTATGTTCGTGAGACAGGGATATTGGTTACATTTGAAATCCCCAGAAATCTTTCTGTACCTTCCACAAAAAGCGAAAGTTTGAAAAATTTTGTTTCACTCATACACTCTGGAGAAACAGCATTGCATGCAACAAATCAATTGAGATTGCTGGGACTTGCCAGGTTTGAAAGACAAGTTTATCACGATTATCTAATCACATGATACGTTACACGCATTCAAGACCTGAACCACAGTGGAGTAAGTCTGGACCGTTTCTTTTCAGATCCATGATCATTTATTACAGGGTTGGAAGTGAAAAAGCACGTGCAGTGCCGATAGAAAGTCGACACCCCCTTTTAAAAATTTTCACCTTTCGTTGACTTGTAGCCTGGAATTAAATTGCATCAAATGAGACTTTTTACACCTTTATTTACACATCGTGACCCACAACTTCCAAGTGAAAAACAAATTTCAGAAAATTAATTATAAATACAAAACTAGAATATCTTGGTTGGATAAGTGTACACCCCCCACCCCTCCTATAATAGCAATTGTAAGTTAGCTCAGGTGTAACCAGTCACCTTCACAATCATACACCGAGTTAATTGGCCTCCACCTGCGTTAAATTGTAGTGATTCTGATTATTTCAGGATAAAATCAGCTGTTCTTGCAGGTTTCCTCTGCTGGGTAGTACATTTCACAGCAAAAACTCAACCATGGGCACCAAGGAGCTTTCAAAAGACCTCCAGGATAAAGTGGGGGGGGAAACGCACAGATCATGGGATGGGTATAAAAAATATTTCAAAGGCCTTGAGTATCCGTTGGAGCACAATCAAAACTATCGTTAAGAAGTGGAAGGCTTATGTACCACCAAGACCCTGCTTAGATCAGGCCGTCCCTCCAAACTGGATGACCAAGCAAGGAGGAGACCGATCAGAGAGGTCACCAAGAGGCAAATGACAACTTTGAAATAGCTACATGCCTTTATGGTAAAAACTGGTCATTGTGTGCACGTGACAACAATATCCCAAGCACTCCAGAAGTCTGGCCTGTGCTGTAGGGTGGCAAGAAGGAAGCCACGACTCAAAAAAGCCCACCTTGGTTCCTGTTTTAGATGTGCAAAAATCTACTCTGGAGATTCTGAATCCATGTGGCAAAAAGTTTTGTGGTGTGAAGAAACAAAATTGGAACTTTTTGGCCAAAATGAAAAATGCTACGTTTCGTGCAAATCCAACACAGCACATCACCCAAAGATCACCATCCCTACCATGAAGCATGGTGGTGGCAGCCTCACGTTATGGGGATGTTTTTCATTCACAAGGACTGGGGCACTTGTTAGGATAGAAGGGAAAATGGATGGAGCAAAATACAGAAAAATCCTGGAGGAAAACCTGCTGCCCTCTGCAAGAAAGCTGAAATTGGGACGGAAGTTCAACTTTTAGCATGACAACAGCACGAAGCACACAGTCAAAGCTGCAATGGAGTGGCTAAGGAACAAAAAGATAAATGACCTCGAGTGGCCCAGTCAGATCCCCGATTGAAAATCATTGGTTGAGGTGCAAAATCTGCTCTTGTTGAGGCTAGGTTGGTGGAAGTTTGATCACCTTCTCTTATCTAGACTTGCATCTTCCTCTCATTCAAGCTACTACCACTCCTTCATCCTATCGGAATGAATAATTATGCATCTTTTTATCACTTTGTGAAGGTGTTAAAGGGAGACTTCAGAAAATATAAATCAGGACTGCACATCATAAGTTACTAACCTTGGCTCAGGATAATTGAATTACTTCTGGAAAGGTTTGTGTTTACAGTCACTGTCACATCACACTGGGGAACATTGAAAATTCTACCTATGGCGGCAGCAAGCGCTTATCTACCACCAGGGTTTTCGTAGTTGTCGTATCGCTTGTTCACAGCATGTCAGATGCAGAAACAAACGAGGAGTTGTGTTCATACAGAAGCCTTCATCTGTTTATTGATAATCCAAAGCTTCGAAAAGTTCCCAAAGGATAAGACTGCCTGTCTGTCTGTGCCTGTGTCTGTGTGTCTGTCTTTGTGTGTGTGTGTGTGTGTGTGTGTGTGTGTGTGTCTGCATCCATATATTTTCACTTTAAAAATGCTTTTCTCTGCAACTGCCTGTGTGATCGATGCAAAGCTTTAAAGAGACATCGACTCCCCATGGAGAATATTTTATTGATAACTCTGACATCATAGGTCATATGGTATGCCATATTGGAATAAAGGAAAAAAATTGGGCATTTTTTTCTCCGAAACCTCTCAACGAAAGATATTGAAACTTGGCAGGTGTCATCAACTCCCTATGGAGTATGTGGGGGTGATAAGGATGACATAATCGATGAAGTATTCAAGCTATAATTGGTATAATCGAAATCCTTATCTGAAAAATCTGAAACTTCATCTATCTGATGTACGACCCGATGCAAGTCAAGAATTAAGTTTATGAGGTCATCGATCTCGTGGTCTGGTGGCCATTAGGATTGAAAGTATAAAGATTTTTTAAAATCTTCTTCTCCAGAACCGCTTAACGGATCGATGCGAAATTTTATACTTGTGATCGACGAGCCATGGGGAATATAGTTTTAAATTTCTGTCGTATTCACCTTCATTGACACAATTTATCCCGAACTACTTCCGTGCTTTGAAAATTTGAGACCTTGAAAATCATTTTTTTAAAAATAAGAGGTTTGAAAATCATTGTTTGAGGCACGAAATCTGCTCTTGCTGAAGCTATCTAGCTAGCTTCGTGGAACTTTGTTCTTATACCTTCTCTCGTCTAGTCCTGCATCTCTCTTTCAAGCTACGACCCAAAAGTCATCATGTTGGACTGAAAAATTATGCATTTTTGGGAAGGATTCACATCTGGTATCACTTTTGTGAAGAGGATAAAGGGAGACTTCTGAAAATATAAACAAGGACCGCACGTCATACCTTACTAGCCCCTGCCCAGAATAATCGAATAACCCACTGGTGAAGGCAGTTTGTGTTTACAGTCACTGTCACATCACGTTTGGGAACATCAAAAATTCTGGAATTTTTTTGAATCCTTGAAATGGAACTTCTCTGTCGAGTGGGGGACAGAAATATGAGAAATGTTTAAACTAATTAGTGAAATACTTGTCAATTACGCATCATTATAAAGTTTTGCTGAATTTTGAATGCTTTTTTTGATTTGTCTTTCCAGTGAAACAAATGAAACTGGTTTCTTGTTCCAACTGCTCTCAGTTGTTTTACTCGGAAGTTGACAATCATCACATGACTCACACTGTTCGTCAAGAAACTGACACGTTTATCAGCGTGTCCTCCAACCACAGTTGCAAAAGCTGTACAGAGACCCGGAAGAATATCCAAGAAAGTAAGAGACCACACAAGTGTTCTGTGTGCCTGAAGGCCTTTGCTTATTCATCGTCTTTACAAGAACATCAAAAAATGCACACAGGAGAGAAGCTACACAAGTGTTCTTTGTGTTTTAAGACATTTGCTCATCGAGGAACATTAGTAAATCATCAAAGAATACACACAGGAGAGAAGCCCTACAAGTGTTCTGTATGTCCCAGGGCTTTTGGTTTTTTGGGGAACTTGAAGAATCATCAAGGAATACACACAGGAGAGAAGCCCTACAAATGTCCTGTGTGTCTTAAGGCCTTTCGTCTTTTGCAAACGTTGAAGAATCATCAAAGAATACACACGGGAGAGAAGCCCTACAAGTGTAATGCTTGTAACAAGGTTTTTGGCCATTCCTCACCCTTGTATCGACATCAAAAGTTGCACATTAGAAGAAAGCCATACAAGTGTTCTGTTTGCAACAAGGATTTTGTTTATTCCTCATCAGTGAAAAGACATTCAATAATTCACACAAGAGAGAAGATATCAACCTCACAATGAGACCGTTTTTCACACTGAACCAAAAACCTGAAGATGTAACTAACGCCTGACCCCAAAACCATCACGAATGAACAGAATGGGTTTGAGCTCATCGACAGAGGAGACCATCCTCTATTGCAAGGTGTGTGACATGCATGATGGATTGGGGGGATACACAGGAGAGGACAACGTCAAAGAAGATCACCACGGTCAAAAAAAAAAAATCCACAAATGTCAATCCAATATCCGAATAAAGGAAATAACTGATGAAGTCAGACAACAAGCGACTAAAGACCAAAGAGAAAGGACCCATAAACATAATTGAGAAAAATAAGTAAAATTGGTTGAAAAGTGGATGTCGGTGAAGGCCTGGACACGTGTCAGACATAAATACTGAAGATGAGACACTGCAACTCATGTGGATATTACGATTTTTAAAAACACTGAGAGTATAAAAACGACATTTGGAGATATACAATTCATTATTTGACATCCCCACAGTCCCTTCTTTCAAAGAAATATGTCCTCAACAGACTATGGTGAATATGCACAACTGATGGACGGCTGGAAGACGCATCTGCTCCTCAACAGGAGCTGGAACCACACTCCTTTCAAACAGCTGAAGTCCATGAAGCCCCAACTGTGCGTGAGGTTGAATTCAGACTCTGGCTTTGAATGGAGACATCAAGGACAACATCAGGGTTGAACTCGGACTACGTTTCGCTACCGAAATTCCACTGGTAGGGCTGGACTACAACTGAGTAAAATGTTGCAGACCCATTTTCAGAGGAAGAGCATGTTTAGCCAGCTAACCCCCACCGGGCGACAAAAGCCCAGATCATGAGGATTAAAGTAAGTGTGGTGGATGCCAGTGTTGAGCGCGACAAGGATTGACCTCACCAAGGATGGTCCCGTGAGTGGAGACGAGGAGAAAGAGGAGGATGATCATGAGCAGGAGTATTTTCTCTGGGAATTATTTCCTTGCCAACCGGCTTATAAATGCTTTGCCACAGAGTTTCTTTTTCTCCACAACTAAGTTATTTTTTTTATCAAGATTGGAAATACTATTTTACTTGACCTATCAATTCATTCCGCAACAATGGTTTTAATGATTTTCATTCACAACAAACCTGGCACAAACAGTGAAATTTTACCTTCCATCTCTTCAATCCAAATTGGCAAACATAGAGGCAATACCCTTGGGCGCTCACCTGGTAAGCGGCTGGATAAGGTAACCGAGGAAGCACTGGTAGGCATGGATGACCCACAAAATATGTAACAGAGAAGAAAGTAAATACCGATGGATGTCTTTTTTTTTTAATGCCATGAGCAAACTTTGGTACATCATGCGTGTGAAAAAGGTTGTGGTCAAGTTTCATCAAAATTGTGTGTGTGGTTTCAGAGAAGAAAGAAAATACCTCTTTTGGGGGGTGATTGATAGACAAGCATCAAATTTGGCACATTTGTTCTCCAGGGGATTCTAATCAAATCTGCCTGATTGGCCATTTGAAAATCCAAATTTTGAAAAATTTGGATTTTCAAATGGCCAATCGGGCAGATTTGATCAGAAATGCCAAATTTGATGCTTGTATCATAATTTTCACAATTTTTCTACTATCTACTACACTATTGTGGGCCCATTGGTCCGATGGACCAAATTTTCATTGGTCTATACAGCCATACCCGCCTACTGTACTGCTTGAGCATTAGCTTGCCTTTCACCAAGGCCAGATGTGATTAGAGCCAACATGGGGATTATGTGTTCGTTATTATTTTTGCCATATGATACCACGATTCTTTTTTATTGTTGTAAATATTATTGGTGTTGATTGATAGATGCTTTGTCACAATGTTATCATTGTTGTTATAAAATATTTTGTAATTAGAATGGCATGTTGTGGTATAAGGAAGAATTAAGCTGCTTTATATACCTTAACATGGCGTGTATATAAAACATGGGAATGCTAACGGATGTTTTTGAAGTATTGTCGAGTTTTAAAAGGTCTACAGGATCTGCAGTCTTAGGGGTCTTCTGGGTCCTTTTAGATCCTCAGGGACTTTTTGGGACTTTTTGGTCCTCTGGGACCTTTGGCTCCTTGGGAACTTTTGGGACGTTTAGTTTCTCAACCTTTTGGGACTTCGGTAACATTTCGGAGTTTTGGGTCCTCGGGAACTTTTCAGAGTTTTGGGTCCTCGGGAACTTTTGGGACTTTTGGGTCCTCGGGAACTTTTTGGGACTTCAGGGGTCTTCAAAGTTTGAAGGGGTCTCAGCAGTCTTAAGGCTCAAAAGGTAAATTCCAATAGACGTACGTGATTGATAGACAAAAAAATCACACACACACACACACACACACACACACACACACACACACACACACACACACACACACACACACACACACACACACACACACACACACACACACACACACACACACACACACCTCATCCATTTATCGTAGATAACACTGGGTTGAAGATGGTTAAAAATGCTTTGAACACATCTTGATTGTTTTTGTTTTTCATGTTTTTGATAATGGTGTCCATAAATGGTTTGTGACAGTTTTCTGCCTCATTTCCCTTTTTCTCCGACTCGTCGATGAAGCACCCATCCATCCTCACTGTTGGAAGTTCCACATTTCGTGGAAACATTTGTTCCAACTAGTGGAGTGGAGTAACTTCTTGAAGGCAGTGACACATCCTTCAATCTGTTTGTTTATTATTATTCACATGCAAGATTTTCTCTTTGAAAGGTCTTTCACTTGGGACAATAAAGGTAGATGAGAGGGGGCTTTGTTCCATTTCAAATTATTTTTGTTGGGGAGCACAGTACAGCCGGGGCTCTCACAAGAGGCGATTTCAGTCATGGGGAGAGAGGGCAGAACAAGGAAGGCCACATGTCATCTATACTGCGAGAGATGTTTATTTGTTTGTGTCTGTTTGTAGGCGTCAACAATTTTTTTCAGAGATGGCCAAACGGGTCTTCATCAAACATTCAGAAGTTTGTCAGTGAGTGCTGGCGAGTGTTTTAGGCAAAAAACAAAGTTTACTTTAAAAAAAAACAGTTGCCTCTTTTTTTTTTCTTTTTCTTATCGCTCAATAGTGTCTCGGCCTTTGTAGCTCAGAAAGGTCATATTAAATGAGCTTCAAGACCTTTCTTTAGTGGGGGTAGGGAAGTGTTTTTGCCCCCACAATTTTTTTTTAAAAATTGATTTATTCAAAATGCCAACATGATTGGAACAGCACTGGGCAACGCCAGGTACCCCTTCTCGTATTGTATAAAATGGGGAGCCCACCATCTTCCCGCTTTGGGGGGGGGGGGGTGACAAATCTTGGGAAGACATCTTGAGATTCCAATGACGTTAAAGGCCTTGTGACTGCCTCGACAGGAGCAAGGTAGGACGAAGGAGCACCAGCCCAGAATGGGCAACCAAACTCAATGGAGCGATGTGTGAAAGTGTTGTTCACCGTTCTGTGCTCGATTCAGTTCAGGAATTCCTCAACTCCAAGGAGAATTCCCAGATGGTGACTAGTCATTGATGCTGGCTTTGTGATTATGACCTCCCTTGAAAGGGCTAACAGTAAAGCGCAAGTCCAAGGACTTACAAGGGCTGAACCTCTTCTAATGCCGATCCAAAAAAGTTGATTGGATAGTTAGATTGCTGATCCGTGTGGAGAGACTGTGAGAGCATGTGAGTGACTTACCTGCGTCAAATGCCATGTTCCAAGTAGCTGACCAACGACATCTGGCAAAAGGGATTAAGTAGTATCAGGACTTTCACAAGAGTAATGTATCTTACACATCAGAAAAATGTGAACGTTGGTTTTCAAATGAATGAGTGTGATAATTTCTATAGATCAAGAATGACGTAAGTTCTAAGATTGTTGCCTTGTGGAAGCCCAGTCTGAATATGAAGATCAGACAACAAAGACAATCAAGGGCCACCTACTACTTCCAAATGAATAAAGAATTACTAAAACTCACACCAGATATTGAGTAAAAAAAAAAAAAGAACGCACATCCCAAAGCTCATCTATATCAGGAGCAACAGTCACCCCCCCACCACCACAGACCCCTCAGACCCTTATTTTTCTTTAATGCCATGAACAAACTTTAGTACATCACGGGTGATGAAGGTTGCGGTCAAGTTTCATCGAAATTGTGTGTGTGTGGTTCTGGAGAATAGAGCAAATACCTACTTTTTGGGGGGGGGGGATCAAAAAAAACCCCATATGTCCCCTTAATGAGCACAGATTTCGATGCGGTTGGTAAACCCTCGTTAGGCATCAGATATGAAGCTTGTGGCCAAGTTTCATCAAAATTGTGTGTTTCATTCAAGCAACAATGACTGAAGTGTTTACTGACTCACTCACTCACCTACGGACACTGCTCAATCAGATAAGCTCACCTGACTAAATGCCTGGTGAGTTAAAAAATATATATAATTGTAAACATGGAGGTCATTGATGATGGAAATGGTTTTCACTGGGAATATCTACAATAACCTTCTTCCAAAAGATAATCCTAAATCTTGTGGACAATGAAGTCAGAATATTCAATTTCATCTGAACAGCAAGGAAGATTATTTTTCAACATCATTTGGAATCGATTATAAACTCGACACCATCTCAAATTGCAAAGCCCATCCACGTCTGCTTTGCACTCTTAACTAAAGTTGACAAAAACAACAGCTTTAAAAACTAGAGAGTTCATAGAACACATGATCCATCGTTGTCTTGAGAAACAAGAACATGGCAGGATCTCAGAGCGCCAAGTTTGATTGGTCGTGTTGACATAAAATGCTGTAATAATTTTCTCTATGTACTGCTAAACGGAAGGGTTTCAAATTTCTAACAAGGGGACTTGTGTTCTGCAGTGGTCAAGAAGTATATAATTCAATTGAAATAAAATAAATATTTTCTAGATCGTAGAAAAAATTCCAGAAGTTTTCCGCCGCTGATACAGTCAGTCAGTGTTTTGTTTTTTTACACACACCTTATTTAACATGTTGTACGAGTTATTCGTGCCTGTTGTTTGTGTCCTTTATGACATCCTTAAAAATAATAAGTTTCCTGTTTGGAATGATTTTTCAATTTCGTTTAACTTGCAGACAGGCAGAGTAAAAATTAAATAATTTTTAAAAAGCAGTGCAGTTTGAAGCGTGAACACAAGAAAAACCAAGTAGCGGTACATTCAAAGTACACCGCCTCCATGCCAAATAAATAAATAACAAAATCCTCCAGTGCACGACATTGGCGCCTGGCGAAGCCGCCTTGCAGCACATGGAGTCGGAATTGGGGAAAGAGCGGTGTGCAATAAATTGATTGATTAATTGCATTATTAAAATAAGTTAATAAAAATCATAAATTAATTAATTAATTTCTCAATCAATTGCCGAACAGCATCCCTAAAACCACCACCGTTTCATCCGAATCTGTATATTTTTGAAAGTTTAAGTAATCAAAAAATGAATAATTAATTGATTAATCAATAAATCAAAAATACACTTGATAGCAAAATCACTTTGTACAGTAACTGTCGTGTCCAAATATCGGTTTCCAAGCTCAAAATATGCCTGAGATATTGCCAGGATGAGAAATAATAAAATAAGTAATTAATAAATCGATAATAATGAAGTAATAATCAATAAATTAATTCATGAAAAAAAAAATTTAAATAACATTTTTGCCAAAAGCACATCTTCACTTTTGTTCCCAAATTTCAGCTTCCGAG